>NW_019245777.1:84214-85161 GCF_002742605.1 Olea europaea var. sylvestris
TCAAGGGCCATTTCCAATCAACCTGCCAAATTTCGGCCCATTCCGACACCGTCGCGACAAATGACAAAATTGTCCATGGAGCGGTTTTTCTTTGTTAAACTTCTGTCTAGCACTTTTTCAACCAGACATAATTAATACGAAATTTAAATATTTGGATGTCCAAATGAAGGAACTTGGCTAAAATCCCGTGAACCCGGGTCTGTGCCCCGAGTCCAATTTCACGGGCCGTTTTGAATCAACCTTCCAATTTCGGCCCATTCCGACAATTACACGACAAATGACAAAATTATCCCTGCTGCAGTTTTTCTTTGTTAATTTTCTGTCCAGTACATCTTCAACCTGACATAATTAATAAGGAAATTAATTTTTCGGAGGCTTAGACAAAGGAGTTTGATTAAAATCCCGTGATCCCAGGTCTATGCACCGAGTCCAATTTCGTGGGCCGTTCCAATCAACCTTCCAAATTTCAGCCCATTCCGACACTGTCACGACAAATGACAAAATTATCCCCGGTGCGATTTTGCTTTGTTAATTTTCTGTCTAGCACTTCTTCAACCTGACATAATTAATTCGAAAATTAATTATTCGGAGGCCCAAACAAAGGAGTTTTGCTAAAATCCCGTGATCCTAGGTCTGTGCCCCGATTTGAATTTTGCGGGCCGTTCCCAGTCAGCCTTCAAAATTTCGGTCCATTCCGTCACCGTCACGACAAATGACAATATTGCCCCTGCTGCTGTTTTTCATTGTTAATTTTCTATCCAGCATTTCTTCAACCTGACATAATTAATAAGGAAATTAATTATTCGGAGGCCCGAAGGAAGGAGTTTTGCTAAAATCCCATGATCCTAGGTTTGTGCCCCGAGTCCAATTTCGCGGGCCGTTTCCAATCAACCTTCCAAATTTCGGCCCATTTCAACACCGTCACAATAAATGACAAAATTGCCCCT
>NW_019245777.1:87085-90555 GCF_002742605.1 Olea europaea var. sylvestris
ACAAAATTGCCCCTGGTGCAATTTTTCTTTGTTAATTTGCTGTCCAGCACATCTTCAACCTGACATAATCAATACGGAAATTAACTATTCAGAGGCCCAAACGAAGGAGTTTGGCTAAAATCCCGTGATCCCGGGTCTGTGCACCGAGTCCAATTTCACAGACCCTTTCCAATCAACCTGCTAAATTTCGGCCCATTCCAATACCGTCGCGACAAATGACAAAATTGCCCTTGATTCGATTTTTCTTTGTTAATTTTCTGTCCAACACTTCTTCAACCTGACATAATTAATACGGAAATTAATTATTCGAGGCCCCAAACGAAGGAATTTGGCAAAAATCCCATGATCCCGGGTCTATGCCCCTAGTCCAATTTCAAGGGCTATTTCCAATCAACCTGCCAAATTTCGGCCCATTCCGACAACGTCGCGACAAATGACAAAATTGTCCATGGTGCAGTTTTTCTTTGTTAATTTTCTATCCAACACTTTTTCAACCTGACATAATTAATACGAAAATTAATTATTCGGAGGTCCAAACGAAGGAATTTGGTTAAAATCCTGTGATCCCGATTCTGTGCCCGGAGTCCAATTTCATAGGCCCATTACGACACCATCGCGACAAATGACAAAATTGCCTCTGGTGTGGTTTTTCTTGTCTAATTTTCTGTCCAGAACTTCTTCAACCTAACATAATTAATAAGAAAATTAATTATTCGGAGGCCCAAACGAATGAATTTGGCTAAAATCCCGTGATCCCGGGACTGTGCCCCGAGTCCAATTTTGCGGGCCGTTTCCAATCAACTTGCTAAATTTCGGTCCATTCCTACACCTTCGCGACAAATGGAAAAATTACCCCTGTTGCGGTTTCGCATTGTTAATTTTTTGTCTAACACTTCTTCAACCTGACATAATTAATAAGGAAATTAATTATTTGAAAGCTCAAATGAAGGAATTTGGCTAAAATCTTGTGATCCGGGGTCTGTGCGCTAAGTCCAATTTCACGGGCCGTTTCTAATAAACCTGACAAATTTTGGCCCATTCTGACACCGTTGCGGCAAATGAAACAATTGCCCCTGGTGTGGTTTTTCTTTGTTAATTTGCTGTCCAGCACTTCTTTAACCTAACATTATTAATACGAAAATTAATTATTCAGAGGCCCAAACGAATGAATTTGGCTAAAATTCAGTGATCCCGGGTCTGTACCTCGAGTCCAATTTTGCGAGCCATTTCTAATCAACCTGTCGAATTTCGGCTCATTCTGAGACCATCGTGACAAATGACAAAATTACCCCTGGTTCGATTTTTCTTTGTTAATTTTCTGTCCAGCACTTCTTCAACTTGACATAATTAATAAGGAAATTAATTATTCGGGAGCCCAAACGAAGGAATTTGGCTAAAATCCTGTGATCTCGAGTCCGTGCTCCGAGTCCAATTTCGTAGGCCGTTTCCAGTCAACCTGCCAAATTTCGGCCCATTCCGACACCGTCGCGACAAATGATAAAATTACCCTTGATTCGGTTTTTCTTTGTTAATTTTCTATCCAACACTTCTTCAACCTGACATAATTAATATGGAAATTAATTATTCGAGGGCCCAAAGGAAGGAATTTGGCTAAAATCCCATGATCCCGGGTCTGTGGCCCTAGTCCAATTTCAAGGGCTATTTCCAATCAACCTGCCAAATTTCGGCCCATTCCGACAACGTCGCGACAAATGACAAAATTGTCCATGGTGCAGTTTTTCTTTGTTAATTTTCTATCCAACACTTTTTCAACCTGACATAATTAATACGAAAATTAATTATTCGGAGGTCCAAACGAAGGAATTTGGTTAAAATCCTGTGATCCCGATTCTGTGCCCGGAGTCCAATTTCATAGGCCCATTACGACACCATCGCGACAAATGACAAAATTGCCTCTGGTGTGGTTTTTCTTGTCTAATTTTCTGTCCAGAACTTCTTCAACCTAACATAATTAATAAGGAAATTAATAATTCGGAAGCCCAAAGGAAGGAATTTGGGTAAAATCCCGTGATTCTGGGTCTGTGCCCCGAGTCCAATTTCATGGGCCGTTTCCAATCAACCTTCCAAATTTCGGCCCAATCCGACAACGTCACGACAAATGACAAAATTGCCCTTGGCGCGATTTTTCTTTGTTAATTTTCTGTCCAGCACTTCTTCAACCTGACACAATTACTACGGAAATTAATTATTCGGAGGCCCAAACGAAGAAGTTTGGCAAAATCCTAAGATTCTAGATCTGTGTCCCAAGTCCAATTTCGCGGGCCGTTTCCAATCAACCTTCCAAATTTCGGCCCATTCCAACACCGTCACGACAAATGACAAAATTACCCCTGGTGCGGTTTATCTTTGTTAATTTTCTGTCCAGCACTTCTACAACCTGACATAATTAATAGGGAAATTGATTATTTGGAGGCCCAAATGGAGGAGTTTTGCTAAAATCTCGTTATCCCAGGTCTTTGCCCCAAGTCCAATTTCGCAGGCCGTTTCTAATCATCCTTCCAAATTTTGGCCCATTCCGACACCGTCACGATAAATAACAAAATTGCCCCTGGTGCGGATTTTCTTTGTTACTTTTCTATCCAGCACTTCTTCAACCTGACATAATTAATAAGGAAATTAATTATTCGGAGGCCCAAACGAAGGAAATTGAGTAAAATCCCGTGATCCCAGGTCTGTGCTCCGAGTAGAATTTCGCGGACCGTTTTCAATCAACCTGCCAAATTTCGGCCCATTCCTACAGCTTCGTGAAAAATGACAAAGTTGCCACCGGTGTGTTTTTGCTTTTTTAATTTTCTGTCCAGCACTTCTTCAACCTGACATAATTAACTAGGAAATTAATTATTCGGAGGCCCAAACGAAGGAATTTGGCTAAAATCCCGTGATCCCGAGTCTTTGTCCCGAGTCCAATTTCGCGGGCCGTTTCCAATCGACCTTCCAAATTTCAGCCTAATCCGACACCGTCACGATAAATGACAAAATTGCCCCTGGTGCGGTTTTTCTTTATTAATTTTCTGTCCGGCCCTTCTTCAACCTAACATAATTAATATGGAAATTAATTATTCGGAGGCCCAAATGATGGAGTTTGGCTAAAATCCCGTGTTCCTGGGACCATGCCCCGAGTCCAATTTCGCGGGCCATTTCCAATCAACGTGCTAAATTTCGGTTCATTCCGACACCGTCACGACAAATGGCAAAATTGCCCCTGGTGTGGTTTTGAATTGTTAATTTTCTGTCCAACACTTCTTTAACCTGACATAATTAATAAGGAAATTAATTATTCGAATGCCCAAACGTAGGAATTTGGCTAAAATCTCGTGATCTGGGGTCTGTGCCCCGAGTCCAATTTCACGGGCCATTTCCAATCAGCCTGCCAAATTTTAGACAATTCTGACACTGTCGCGGCAAATGACAAAATCGCCCTTGGTGCGGTTTTTCTTTGTTAATTTGTT
>NW_019245778.1:0-1487 GCF_002742605.1 Olea europaea var. sylvestris
TCATAAAAGAAAGTCTAGATCTAGAAGTGTTTGACAATAAAAATATCAATTTGCATGAATAAATGATGTGAAGTCGCCAAATCCAATGAATTCTTTCGTAGCTTCACCTAGGAATTTAGTTCTCCATCAAATTATTTAGCCCAAAATGAAAGAAAATTGCTATCAAGGTGAAGAAGAGGCGTGTTCTGTCTAGTCTAGGTTTATAACCATGTGCCAAGATGTTTCCAAAAGAGGTTGAACCGAATAAGAATTTTCGGCTAGAATATTCTGTGCGACTACTTTTAGTATTTTGACCATAAATTTCTCTCACGATATCCAATTAAGGCAATTCAAAGTGCGTTAGAAAACTAACACAAAGGGCTACAATTTTGCTAGAAATGGATTTTTCCAAATTCCGATGATTATTGGGTCAACAGTGGACTTCAATCTCCAACTAAAAATTTGGAAAATCTTTATGCAGTTGGAATTTGATTTGTGAATATGTTATGGTCATATTTAACTTCTTTTGACTCTTTTGACTTCTAATTGCACCAAATGAACTCCTAGCTTTCTTGAATCATCATTCTATCACCTGTCTCATCTTTAAATTATTTGCAACTTGGTCCCTAAACTTTCACTTTCTTCCATTTTGGTCATTTTTCGTTCTTTTCTTCTAAATTTCACATTTTCTACCAAAATATAACCTAAATCAAAGTATAAGTATAATGAGTTCATTTTGATATCAAATAATCACACCAATACAATAATTAAGATGAGAAAAATATTATATTTTACACTTTTATGAGGTCCAAATCCTATGAGTATGTTTTCTTATTTTTTTTCCTCTTGATTATCACGTTCTTTGCAAACTTCGCCTAAAGTTTACATAGGGGTCTCATCTTTTTGCATCCATGCACATAATTGGAAAAACTTAATCCGTGAGATTAAAATTGTATTTTTGTAGGTTAATCTGTTCAAAAAAAAAAAAAGGATTTTTCTTTAATTCTATCTTTAGGGAGCCAAAATCATTAATGGATAATGATGAGTATTTCTTCCTTAAACTTGATGGAAATGAATTAAAGAACACATCTTTTAGAAAAGAAAAACAAGAATACAATTCGATAATTTTCGTAATCTTTATTTAACCTCATTAAGATCCTCTTCAAATCGATACTGGTAAAAACATCAATTTATAATTATAAACTAGCGATGGTGACAATACTTGTGCCTCCGAAGAAAAAATCCAACTCACGGCAATCATCTCTGAAAAATAGTAATGACGAGAGATCAAGAACAACAAATAGTGCAGAAACATTCGAGGACTACTCCAAAGACACTCCAGAGAGCTCTTAATTGTAGACAGGGGCCTCTCATCTCATAAATTGCAAGAGAGGCCCGTCCCCAAATCCACCACAGTCGATGGAAACAATCTTTGAAATTAAATCCAATGAAATTCAATATACATAAAAGAAAACAGAACCTTGTCTCCTTAAGCTAAACAACTAAAA
>NW_019245779.1:0-1487 GCF_002742605.1 Olea europaea var. sylvestris
AAAAAAAAATATATATATATATATTTTTAAATAGTATTTTGACATTATTTTAATTATACATTATTCAATAAATAATAGTACACGTAAATTCAAATATTTTTCTTATTTTTTAACCACATATTTTCAATCAATACACTATTTAAAAATTCATTTATATGAAAAAAGGGGCTCAAACGAGGACTTAATATGAGATGCTGTCTATTTTAAAGAGTTAATCTTTAAAATCGTAATCTGAAAATTTTTTAAAATTAGTATTTTAATTGAAGAGACAAACTTACTTTTCATAATTAAATGCATTCAAAGTGTTTTCAATTTTCAACGTAGAAAATAATTAAAAAATCTAGTTAAAGTAAAAAATAGAGAAAAAATAATAAATATTTTTTACAACAATAAAGTTAAATGTCAAATATAAAGAATTTATTGAAATATTTCAAAATTTTAACTCTCTATAGATGCTCTCAAAATAATTGAACATACTTTTAAAAAATAAAGAAACTCTTGAAAATGTTCTCATCATTTTCCTCACCAACTCTCCATGCTTTCTTGTCCGATGAACAAAAAGACCATGATGTCCTTTCACTTTACTTTTTACTCTCTTCAATATTTTTCCTCCACATACACTCGAACGCACTTTAACCATCTCTACTCCTCCACCAAGATAAAAGACAAAAAAGTCTTCATTTTCAATCGTCAAAAGGGTGAATTCATGCATCCTTCCTACTTTTCCCCATACAATATAAGAGGGACTTTGTGTTTGGCACTGTTCATTGAATGCGTCCCCTTTTCTTGTTTCTAATGTTAAAGTTGGGTGTAATATAAAAATAATTGAATGTGTGAAATATTTTCAATTCATCTAGAATCTTTTACCATGAATCTTTCAATTTATTCATTATTCCCTCTCAGGCTTGTGCAAAACTTTCAAATCGAACCGACTAAATTGGATCCGAACCGAATAGAGCGGTTCTTCTTAAATTAAATACTCGAATGAGTATTTGAATCGAGAACCGACGGGTTCGGTTCAATTCTCGATTCTATATCAAAAATCGAATAAGAACTAAATCACAATATATTTTTTTAATTTATTTATTTTAAATAAGTCAAATTATTTTATTTTTTCTAAATAAACTTGCCAACTAGTTAATTTAGCTAATACTTAAAAATATGATTTTTCTATTTATAATTTTTAGTCTAAATCCAATTATATCAAATTATCCTAGGTTTTATCCAAATCTGTTATTCTACCATAGTGCAATTTCTATTGTTTTAAAGAAATCGAATTGAAGCTTAATAACGTCTTTCTTAATTATTGTGAGCTTGCTATCTTTCTTTTTCTGTGATTTTAACAATCAAATATATAAAAAAAAACTCAGCAAAAAGGGATGCAAAATACACATGAGATTGAATTACGTTTATTTTGCAAGAGTTGAGATTGAGCATGTCATTAGTTGAATTAATGTAATTTTGTGCTGTAAGTGGTAAGTTTATTA
>NW_019245780.1:0-1487 GCF_002742605.1 Olea europaea var. sylvestris
AAAAAAAAAAGCGTGCCTCTGAGCAATTAAGCGCGCTAAGGCGGGAAATAGCAGTAATTAGGTGCCTACGCCCTTGCGTGGCGTTTTTGTTGCGCGTCGCGCTTTTTAGAACATGGATATAAATAGTAATTACCTATTCACAATCACTATGTAGACTTATGTCTCAATTTGACTAAAATGTGAAAATAATGATACTAGCATCATCCTAGATTTGAGACCATTTTTTAATAAAATAATTGACTAAACATGCTTAAATTATCTAAAAGGCCCAAACTTGAGAAAGAATATGATAAAAGATTTCACCACTTAAAGAGCATATTCTCTAATATTTGTGTTTTGAAAACTTTTGTAATTTGTAAACGTTAAGTTGTAGATCTTAATTACTATCGTTTCATGAAGTCGATATGTAGATCGCTTTTGTGACAAGGTCATCCTGCGATTTGAAAGAGGTCAAAATTTCATTAAAAATAGTTTATAAATTTGGATTCTTGTCAATTTTGTCATAAAAATTAATGTCTTGTAATTTTCGATTGTGCCCTAATTTATCTTCTATATTGGGAGTTGACATTATGTTTTTGGATTACCATCATAAAAGAGAATGAAGGTTAGAGAAGATGAGCATATGATTTCTCTTTTAATTATTTAATTATTTTATTTTTTTGCCTATTATAGTGAATTACTACAGGGATGAAAGAGGACATAATTTAATATTGGGTGAACTTCTGTAAATCTTGTGTGTATTTATTTATTTCTGTTAATTGATTGCTCTCAATGCAATAGAATTATGATTTCTAATTTTCAATACTGAATGTCTATACAATAGCTTCAGAAGTTCAAGCTTTGATGCCATTCCCGCAGTTAGTTATTCTTAAGTTGAGATCTACAAACTTTTATTGAGTTCTCAATTACAAATTCTGTTGACCCCCTTTTCTGTCATGGCTACGTGGGCAACAAATGTCGAGCCCACTCTTGTCCACACAAGCAAATTTTAATACGTTTTGACCGGAGATTCGATTGGAAATATACGGTAGTTATATACTTGGAAGATGCTTTACGACATGAGACAAAAACGTTCTAGCACCGACAATATTATCAAGGATGGTTGTATATAAACTAACGATTATCGATAACTTAATCAAAATGGAGACAAAACTAAATTGAGCGTATGAATATTTGAGAGGAGAAGATGAGTACGATTTTAAGCATGTATATATGTCATCCCTTCAAAATGTCATAGGAGTTGCTATTTTTAAAGTTTTGACCGACGTGGTAATCATTGGATCAAAATCATGTGGCCTCATCTTCTTAATAGAAACCTCACATCACTCCATACATTTAATGCATTGACAATGGGTCAACCACCCTACACTCTAAGTTGACAATTTTGACATTCATTATTATTAACATTACATCAATTAGATCCCTTGAGCACCAGGTACTTCAGCTTAAAAGAGGGCTTCAGACGCCGGGAGGGGGGGGGGGGGGGG
>NW_019245781.1:0-1487 GCF_002742605.1 Olea europaea var. sylvestris
GCGCCATGGGCAATTTCGTCATTTTTCGCGACGGTGTCGAAATCGGCTAAAATTTGACCGATGGATGGGAAACAAAAATCGCGTAGGGGGCAATTTCGTCATTTTTCGCGACGGTGTCGGAATCGGCTAAAAGTTGACCGATGGATGGGAATCAAAAATCGCGCAGGGGCAAATTCGTCATTTTTCGTGACGGTGTCGGAATCGGCTAAAAGTTGACTGATTGATGGGAAACAAAAATCGCGCCCGGCGCAATTTCGTCATTTTTCGCGACGGTGTCGAAATTGGCTCAAATTTGACAGATTGATGGACAACAAATATCGCGCTGGGGGTAATTTCGTCATTTTTCGTGACGGTGTCGAAATCGGCTAAAAGTTGACTGATTGATGGGAAACAAAAATCGCGCCCGGCGCAATTTCGTCATTTTTCGCGACGGTGTCGAAATTGGCTCAAATTTGACAGATTGATGGACAACAAATATCGCGCCGGGGATAATTTCGTCATTTTTCGTGACGGTGTCGAAATCGGCTAAAATTTGACTGATTGATGGGAAGCAAAAATCGCATCGGGGGCAATTTCGTCATTTTTCGCGACGGTGTCGAAATCGGCTAAAATTTGACTGATTGACGGGAAACGAAAATCGAGCAAAGGGCAATTTCGTCATTTTTCGTGACGGTGTCGAAATCGGCTAAAATTTGACTGATTGATGGGAAACAAAAATCGCGCCGGGGGTAATTTCATCATTTTTCGCGACGGTGTCGAAATCGGCTAAAATTTGACTGATTGATGGGAAACAAAAATCGCGTCGGGGGCGATTTCGTAATTTTTCGATACGGGGTCGAAATTGGCTCAAATTTGACAGATTGATAGAAAACAAAAATCGCCCCGGGGAAATTTCGTCATTTTTCGTGACGGTGTCGGAATCGGCTAAAATTTGACTGATTGATGGGAAACAAAAATCGCGCAAGGGCAATTTCGTCATTTTCCGTGACGGTGTCGGAATCGGCTAAAATTTGACTGAATGATGGAAAACAAAAATCGCGAAGGGCAATTTCTTCATTTTTCGGGAGTGTGTCGGAATCGGCTAAAATTTGACTGATTGATGGGAAACTAAAATCTCGCAGGGGCAATTTCGTCATTTTTCGCGACGGTGTCGAAATCGAATAAAATTTGACTGATTGATGGGAAACGAAAAACGCGTCGGGGGCGATTTCGTAATTTTTCGCGACGGTGTCGAAATCGGCTAAAATTTGACTGATTGATGGGAATCTAAAATCGCGCAGGGGCAATTTCGTCATTTTTCGTGACGGTGTCGGAATCGGCTAAAATTTGACTGAACATTTTTCGCGACGGTGTCGAAATCGGCTAAAATTTGATCGATGGATGGGAATCAAAAATCGTACAGGAGCAAATTCGTCATTTTTCGTGACGGTGTCGAAATCGGCTAAAAGTTGACCGATGGATGGGAATCAAAAATCGCGCAGGGGCAA
>NW_019245782.1:0-1487 GCF_002742605.1 Olea europaea var. sylvestris
GCGGTTTTTGTTTCCGATCAACCAGTCAAATTTTAGCCGATTTCCACACAGTCGCAAAAAATTACGAAATTGCCCCCGGCGCGGTTTTTGTTTCCGATCAACCAGTCAAAATTTAGCCGATTTCCACACAGCTGCAAAAAATTACGAAATTGCCCCCGGCGCGATTTTTGTTTCCGACCAACCTGTCAAAATTCGAGCCCATTCCGACACAGACGCAAAAAATGACGAAATTGCCCCCGGCGCGATTTTTGTTTCCGATCATCCTGCCAAATTTTGGCCCATTCCGACACAGACGCGAAAAATGACGAAATTGCCCCCGGCGCGATTTTTGTTTCCGATCAACCTGCCAAATTTCTGCCCATTCCGACACAGTCGCGAAAAATGACGAAATTACCCCCGACTTGGTTTTTTTCTGATCAACGAGTCAAATTTTAACCCATTCTGACACCGTCGTGAAAAATTTCAAAATTGCCCCCGGCGCGATTTTTATTTTCGATCAGCCTGTTAAATTTTAGCCAATTCCGACACAGTCGAGAAAAATGACAAAATTGCCCCCGGCACGATTTTTATTTCCGATCAACCTGCCAAATTTCAGCCCATTCCGACACAGACGAGAAAAATGACAAAAATGCCACCGGCGCGGTTTTTGTTTCCGATCATCCAGTCAAATTTTAGCCCATTCCGACACCGTCGCGAAAAATGACGAAATTGCCCGCGGCGCGATTTTTTGTTTCCGATCAACCAGTCAAATTTTAGCCGATTCCGACACAGTCGCGAAAAATGACGAAATTGCCCCCGGCGCGATTTTTGTTTCCGATCAATCAGTCAAATTTTAGTCGATTCCGACACAGCTGCGAAAAATGACGAAATTACCCTCGGCGCGATTTATATTCCCAATCAACTTGTCAAATTCGAGGCCATTCCGACACAGACGCAAAAAATGACGAAATTACCCCCGTCGCGATTTTTGTTTCCGATCATCCAGTCAAATTTTAGCCCATTCCGACACAGTCGCGAAAAATGACGAAATTGCCCGCGGCGCGATTTTTTGTTTCCGATCAACCAGTCAAATTTTAGCCCATCCGACACAGTCGAGAAAAATGTCGAAATTGCCTGCGGCGCGATTTTTTTTTCCGATCAACCTGCCAAATTTCAGCCCATTCCAGCACAGTCAAGAAAACTGACGAAATTGCCCCCAGCGCGGTTTTTTTTTGATCAACCAGTCAAATTTTAGCCCATTCCGACACCGTCGCGAAAAATGTCGAAATTGCCCCCGGCACGATATTTGTTTCCGATCAACCTATCAAATTATAGCCCATTCCGACACAGTCGCGAAAAATGACGAAATTGCCCTCGGTGCGGTTTTTTGTTTTCCGATCAACATGTCAAGTTTTTGCCCATTCAGACACAGTCGCGAAAAATGACGAAATTGCCCCTGGCGCGGTTTTTGTTTCCGATCAACCAGTCAAATTTTAGCCGATTCCGAC
>NW_019245783.1:0-1486 GCF_002742605.1 Olea europaea var. sylvestris
AATTTACCCTGCATACACGTTAACAGCAATTTCAGCACCAGAGCTATATATAATGCAGTAATCCACGCCCATGGTTACAAAAAGTTACCTTATAAACCGGACCAAAACCACCCTTTCCCAGCATATTGTCATCATGGAATTGGTCTGTGGCATTTACAAGTGTCTCGAACGTGAATAACGGAAACTCTTCAAGATTAACTTTATCCATATCATCTTTAATCACTATTCCGGCCGAATCTGATGGATATGTTTGCCCATCTTCATACAACTTTGCATCTAATTTTCCTTTGGCTCCTGTTTCCACAAGGAAAATCATTATCATTAACTGACAGATACATATATGCACCTGTAAAGCCCAATAAATTATCCACTGTTCATTCTGTATTACCTTTTCTAGCCATCAACCACCAATAAATGAAAATGCAAACGAAAATGGCAACCAAACCCGCCACTATTGGAATGATAATAATTAGCTGTTTGTCTTTGTGCCCATCTGTAAAAACCAAATATCAAATTACTTAGCTTAATCAATAATGAGTTCATAAACATTATATGGCAATTTATCGAAGACAACAGAACTATAAGTACCTAGTTCTGAAGAAGCTAGACGAATGTAAAGATCTGCACCAACTTTAGGAAATTGCTGAATGTCAATCAGTCCTTGGCTCCAAAACATACAACCTAGATTTGTGTCGTGTGCATAGGCTATGCACGAACAGTTCATCAAGCAAAGACTTCTACATTCCTCTACCGTCCTAGAGGGTCCCTGTTCGGCAAAATCCGGCACTTTCATATATGGGAGCCTCAAGAATCCGTCTTCTTTGCCACCATCGCTCGTATTATTATTTTGATCACAAAGCAATGGTTTGCTCCGGACACATCCGCCAGACCAATTTCCTCTTCCCCATTCCTGGGAATTCTTTGGTTCAAACCCTCTCAGACAAGAACAAATAGGCGAACTCAGAGCATTACAACTCCCAAATGGCCCACACGTCCCATAAACATCACATTCTTGACTAGGAGCCGACCATGTACTATCCCATTTCTCTGTCTTATCATTCCACAACCATTGAACCAAACTCCCCGTTGAATTCAAAGTAAGTCTCATCAAGAATTTCCCCTCTGGCGCAGTGAAATAGTAAGTTCCTGGAAGAACCTTTCCCACAGTGAATCCATCATTGTATACAGAATGCATCTCTTGTATGCCAATTAGAATCAGCCCATTCCATGGACCACTTCGCCAGTATGGACGATTCCCATTCCAAGTAAAGGTTTGAGGAATATTCAGAGCCTGGAGACCATTTGTGAAATTTCCGACTTCTGGATCCATCGGGGTTTTCCATGAGGACAGGACCACCTTATTCCCTGTTTTTATATTGTCAACTAACCACAATTTAGGCAACAAAGTATCAGACGGATGTCCAAAACTTTCCCACAACGTACGCCCACTTGAATTATCTCGCAGAACAAGATTTCCAGTGCTCAA
>NW_019245784.1:0-1486 GCF_002742605.1 Olea europaea var. sylvestris
TGAATTATAAAGAAATGTCTATCAATACAGAAGATACTATAAGAAAAGCAAGAATTCCTATAATTACAAAAGAATGGGTAAAAGAAAAGTTATCCAAAATTTCGGAAAACATAAGAAACAAATTGAAATGTATTGAAATAAGAGTAGTCCAGATAATGGTAAAAGAATTCTTTAGAGAAGGTATGAACATACCAATAGAAATATATTGTATGGATAACAGAATCTTACAAAATCCTATAGATGCTCTATTAGGAACAGTTGTAGGAAGCTTAGTCTATCAAAAGATAATATTTACAATAAAACCAAATTATGCAATATCACTAATTGATGAAAATATTAACCAAAGTCTCAATCTATATTATAGAATTGAAAACCTGAAAATGTTACGAGAAAGTAAGGCTATTAGTATCAGTATAAAATCAATTTTTGCTTTTAGTACTAGCCATCATAACAATCTAAGAAAAATAACTGATAATATTATCATACATAAAGATTTTGAGGAATTAGCACAATACATACCTCCTAGGAAATACCAAGAACATGAAGTCACTACACCAGAACAGATAATGCTTGATTTCCACAAACAAACTAGAGAAATTAATTTTGAAGGAAAACTGATAAGAAGAAATAGTGTCACCCTAGAAGGAGATAATCTCATTGCAAGATTCCCCTCTAGACAAGACTCTAAGATAAGCAAACCCAGAAAATTAAGTATTGCTGAGCCATCAAATTCGCAATATTATATTAAAACAAGATATGTAAATCAAGAAGGATATAAGAAGAATCCTCTTGTCCTCATAGACACTGGAGCAGATAAAAGTCATGTAAATGTTAAATTTGTTAGTCATTTAATAGATTTTGAATTATCAAAACCATATATATTCAAGGATTATTTAGGAAATAATCTTGAAATAAGAAAATATGTGAAGTTCCCTCTTATACTTATGGGAGAGAACCAAAAAGAATATACTAAAGAAATAATTCTATGTAAAGATGAATTACATGGAGTTAATAGTTCACCTATACTACTATGAATGAACTTTCTTGAGAAATATAGTTCTTATAAAATCTGCTAAGGATATTTAAAAATAACAGTTGATGATAATCCAATCATCATATCAAGAATAGATGAAAATATGAAATCATTGTTATCATGGAAAGAGTGATTAGTACTAATCCCATGAGTTCATATATTGAAATTACACTCAATATAAAAAGTTATTGCAGAATTAAATTCCATGCTTACCTAGATGCAGAGAATATTTAGAAGTGTTTGAAAGATTGAAAAATATAAACATAAATCCTGATTAATGAATTTTGCAAATGATAAAAGTAATCTTAACCCCTCCGCTACATGCTCCTCCGAAATGGTATCAGAGCCATGTTACGAACCAAAAATTATAATGAACATAGTAGATGAATAAAATATAATTGATGGTTGATGAATTTTTTCTAATAGAGTACTTCGTATTTGAATACGAACTGC
>NW_019245785.1:0-1486 GCF_002742605.1 Olea europaea var. sylvestris
TTTTAAAAATTAGTCAAAATTGTGATCAATATCAATTATTTGGTCAATTATCGATCAAATGGACGGTTTACATCCAGTTAGACCTCTAATGCATATTTTTTGAAGGTTAGGGACCTTTACTGGCACAAAATGAAGGTTAAAGTAAAGTCTGCAAAAATTTAAAAGGTTTCGGACCGCTGTTGCAATGTTCTTCTTTTTTTAAGTTGTTCCAAACATGTCACTTTGGCAAGAATTTGTTTCGAGAGATTTTTTTAAGTATTATGAGATGTAACTTGTTGACCTTCGTCAATTTAAGAGCTCATCAAGGTGATTGAGGCCGATTTGAAGTCTTAGATTAAGGTCCTCATGTCAGGGCGAAACTTCAATTTTAGTTCAATTCAGCTCAACTTAGCTTGATATAATTTTCAGCTCCACTCGACTTATTTTCAAGAGAAGGATTTGTCGCTGTCATTTGAGGAAGATTATTATTACACTTTGATTTCTCTCACTTTTGTACTTATATCACACCTTTATCTAACCCAATCACTTCGTGACACATGGCAAACATCACGTGGCACACCTAAAACCAAGCAATGATCATTTCTCACCTCAACTCCAACTTAGCACATGAAAGCCGACCTCAACAATCAATCAAAATTAGGTTAGAAGCACGCACATTAAGGCCAACGCTATATCTGATTTGATGTAACACAAGCCAATTTTCCTATTTCTTACTATGAAAAGGGTTATATGATCCCCGTAAGGATTGGACTCATTGTATGAAACCACTTCAAACTCTTTTCATCTATTGCAAAAGCACTCTTTTCTCATCATTTCAACAATGTTTTACTATTTCAACTCAGATTACCTCTTTCAAATCATCAATTAGATTGACAAAAACGACCTAGTCATTTTTTGACGTCAACATAACCATTCGTGCGAAAAATGAGAACTGAAGATTCTAATGCATTTTTTTTTTTTGGTAGAAGTTACCTTTTTTGTACAACTAAAATTAATAAGAAAAGTTTAAAAGTTTACTGCACGGAAAAAAGTGGGAAAAAAATTATACGAGAAAGTCGGCATCAAATTGCTTGATCATATTCCAAAGCTTATCTGCCATTTTCTATATTTTAAACATTTATTGTATTGGATATTTAGCCCTTTGTTTGAGCCTCATTCTTTTGCCAAAATTCATTTTTCAAAAGTGTTTTGACATCATTTCAACCACACATTCTTAATAAAATAATATTATACGTAAATCCAAAATTTTTCCTTATTTTTTAACCACACATTTCCCATCAATACACTATTCAAAAATTCATTCTATCCCAAAAAATGGAGCTCAAACAAGGGCTTAACACTTAGAGTGTGTTTGATTGATATGGAAAATATCACCTAGAAAAGAAAATACTTTCCATCTTTTATGAAAAATAAAAATCACCTCTACCCAAGGAAAATATTTTCCTTAAAAACAAGGAAAATTAGGCATATTTTCAAAAGTTGGAAA
>NW_019245786.1:0-1486 GCF_002742605.1 Olea europaea var. sylvestris
ATTGCCGCCGGCACGATTTTTATTTCCGATCAAACTGCCAAATTTCAGCCAATTCCGACGCAGTCGAGAAAAATGACGAAATTAACCCCTTCGCGATTTTTGTTTCCGATCAACAGGTCAAATTTTAGGCAATTCCGACACAGTCGCAAAAAATGACGAAATTACACCCGGCGCTGTTTTTGTTCCCGATCAACCTGTCAAATTTGTGCCCGTTTCGACACAGTCGAGAAAAATGACGAAATTGCCCCCAGCGCGATTTTTATTTCAGATCAAACAGCCAAATTTCAGCCAATTCCGACACAGTCGAGAAAAATGACGAAATTACCTCAGGCACGGTTTTTGTTTTCGATCAACCAGTCAAATTTTAGCCAATTCCGACACAGTCGTGAAAAATGATGAAATTACGCCCGGCGCTATTTTTGTTCTCGATCAACCTGTCAAATTTGAGCCCATTCCGACACAGTCGAGAAAAATGACGAAATTGCCGCCGGCACGATTTTTATTTCCGATCAAACTGCCAAATTTCAGCCAATTCCGACACAGTCGAGAAAAATGACGAAATTGTCCCGGCGCGATTTTTGTTTCCGATCAACCTGTCAAATTTCAGCCCATTCCGACATCGTCGCTAAAAATGACGAAATTGCCCCCGGGGCGGTTTATGTTTCCGATCAACCAGTTGAATTTCAGCGAATTTCGAGACAGTCGCAAAAAATGACGAAATTGCACCGGCGCGATTTTTGTTCCCGATAAACCTGTCAAATTTGAGCCCATTCCGACACAGTCGGGAAAATGACGAAATTGCCGTCGGTGTGATTTTTATTTCTGATCAAACTGCCAAATTACAGCCAATTCCGACACAGTCGAGAAAAATGACGAAATTGTCCCGGCGCGATTTTTGTTTCCGATCAACCTGTCAAATTTCAGCCCATCCCGACATCGTCGCTAAAAATGACGAAATTGCCCCCGGGGCGGTTTATGTTCCCGATCAACCTGTCAAATTTTAGCCCATTCCGACACTATCGCGAAAAATGACGAAATTGCCCCCGGGGCGGTTTATGTTCCCGATCAACCTGTCAAATTTTAGCCCATTCCGACACTGTCGAGAAAAATGGCGAAACTGCCCCCGACGCGATTTTTATTTCAGATCAAACTGCCAAATTTCAGCCAATTTCGACACAGTCGAGAAAAATGGCGAAATTGCCCCCGACGCGGTTTTTGTTTCCGATCAACAAGTCAAATTTTAGCCAATTCCGACACAGTCGCGAAAAATGACGAAATTACACCCGGCGCTGTTTTTGTTCTCGATCAACCTGTCAAATTTGAGCCCATTCCAACACAGTCGAGAAAAATGACTAAATTGCCCCCGGCGCGATTTTTATTTCCGATCAACCAGTCAAATCTTGGCCAATTCCGACACTGTCGCGAAAAATGACGAAATTACACCCGGCACAGTTTTAGTTCCCGACAAACCTGTCAAATTTAAGCC
>NW_019245787.1:0-1486 GCF_002742605.1 Olea europaea var. sylvestris
AAACCCGTACCAGGGGCAATTTTCTCATTTATCGCGATGATTTCGAAATGGGCCGAAATTTGGAAAGTTGATTGGAGACGGCCCGCGAAATTGGACTAGGGGCACAGACCCGGGATAACGAGATTTTAGCTAAATTCCTTCGTTTTGGCCTCCAATTAATTAATTTCCTTATTAATTATGTCAGGTTGAAGAAGTACTGGACCGAAAATTAAGAAAGAAAAATCGCAGCAGGGGCAATTTTGTCATTTGTCGCTACGGTGTCGGAATGGGCCGAAATTTGGCAGGTTGATTGGAAACAGCCTGCGAAATTGGACTCGAGGCACAGACCCGGGATCACGGGATTTTAGCCAAATTCCTTCGTTTGTGATTCTGAATAATTAATTTCCTTACTAATTATGTCAGGTTGAAGAAGTGTTGGACAGTAAATTAACAATGAAAAATCGCACCAAGGGCATATTTTTTTATTCGACACGACGGTGTCGGAATGGGCCGAAATTTGGTAGGTTGATTGGAAACAGCCTATGAAATTGGACTCGGAGCATAGACCCGAGATCACGGGATATTATCCAAATTCCTTCGTTTGGGCCTCCGAATAATAAATTTTCGTAATAATTATGTCATGTTGAAGAAGTGCTGGACAGAAAATTAACAAAGAAAAACCACACCAAGGCAATTTTGTCATTTGTCGCGACGGTGTCGGAATGGGCCGAAATTTGGAAGGTTGATTGGAAACGGCCTGCGAAATTGGACTCAGGGCACGGACCCAGGATCACAGGATTTTAGCCAAATTCCTTCGTTTTGGCATCCGAATAATTAATTTCCTTATTAATTATGTCAGGTTAAAGAAGTGCTAGACAGAAAATTAACAATGACAAATCGCACCAAGGGTAATTTTTTCATTCGGCGCGACGGTGTCGGAATGGGCCGAAATTTGGTAGGTTGATTGGAAACAGCCTATGAAATTGGACTCAGGGCATAGACCCGGGATCACGGGATATTAGCCAAATTCCTTCATTTGGGCCTTCGAATAATTAATTTCTGTATTAATTATGTCAGGTTGAAGAAGTGCTGGACAGAAAATTAACAAAGAAAAAGCGCATCAGGGACAATTTTGTCATCTGTCGCGACGGTACCGGAATGAGCCGAAATTTGGCAGGTTGATTGGAAACGGCCCACGAATTTGGACGCGGGGCATGGACCCGGGATCGCGGGATTTTAGCCAAATTCCTTTGTTTGGCCTCCAAATAATTAATTTCCTTATTAATTGTGTAAGGTTGAAGAAGTGCTGGACGGAAAATTAACAAAGAAAAATCGCAACAGGAGCAATTTTGTCATTTGGCGCGACGGTGTCGGAATGGGCCAAAATTTGGCAGGTTGATTGGAAACGGCTTGCGAAATTGGACTCGGGGCACAGACCCGGGATAACGAGATTTTAGCCAAATTCCTTTGTTTGGGCCTTCGAATAATTAATTTCCTTATTAATTAT
>NW_019245788.1:0-1486 GCF_002742605.1 Olea europaea var. sylvestris
AGACAAAAAACATATTCTTTGGTGTATCCTCCTATATAGAGAACTGGAAAGGCAAAAAAAGAAAAGAAAAAATCGATATTTCTAGGAGAAATTGAAGTTGTTGAATCTTAAGCTTCCATAGGCATATGCATTAAGTAGATCATTTTGTGGAGATCAGAAGTCTGCTTTTAGTATTTTGTTTCTATGTACATAACCTGTCACCACTACTTTCCAACCATCGTCATTCACTTCTACTTTTTCTATCCCTGCAACAAAAATGGAGAAATCAGCATTTAATTCTAAGCAGGGGCGGAGCCAGGAAATTTGTTCAGTACGGGCATAATTTAACACACGTCGAATATTGAATTTTGGTCATAAATTTAATGATGATAAAAAAAAATAAAAAAATGACAGGTTATAATTAAACGTGCTCCTTGCAAGTTTTCATATTTTGACAAGTGAAATCCAAATCAACTTATACCTAAAATCAAGCAAAATCATAGGATATTGCTTAAAAAAAAAATAAAAAATTGTTTTGGGTCTAAAATTTCAATGCGGGCATATGCCCGCACTCATCCTCACATAGCTCCGCCCATGATTCTAAGTATGTATGCATGTATGAGCCTGTTTGAGGCCCTTTTTTCCTTGAAATGCATTTTAGATTAGTAATTTAATGGAGAAAATGTGGTTAAAAAATAAAGAAAATTTTTGGGTTTGAGTGTAATATTATTTTATTGAAAAATGTGTGGTTGAAAATAAGTGAGAAAAATGTACTTCATAATATTATTTTATTGAGAAATGTGTATGTACCTTTCAGTTTTGACAGGCACTTCCTCAATCTTCTATCGTGTAAGCCAATCATCTCCACCTTCAGTTTGACCGTCTGGAAGGAGAGTTTGAACATGAGTAAGAATGCAAGTAGAAATGACTGATAGGGCAGAGAAAGAAAGGCAATATCTCCATGAAGGAATGATGATCTTGATGACACAGTAAAGCTAAACAGAGGCAAGAATTTAGAATGATGGAAATGAGAGAGAGGAATAATGAATGGAACAGATAGGAATTTACAAGGTTATATATATTTAAGAAAGGGTGGATGAGTAAACGATATAGCGAATCTTGATTATTGGTTCTGCTGCTAAATTAAAAGGGGACCAAGACACATTTGGAAGCAAGTTTTGAAAAAAAATCGAAAAACCGTTAGTTATATCGAGATTGAGGGCTGGGGGATTCAACAACTTTAAGGTTCCTATCTGCCCAAATCAATCTCTGTCTCAAATGATTGGCTTTGACGTGTCAAATTTAGACACTTTTACTTTAAATAAATCCATTTTCTCATATAACAAAGAATGTTTCAAAGTAAGTTAAAGTCCGGAAAATGTTAAGAAGACGGCGAGTTTGGTACTTTTTTTTCCCTTTTTTGGGGGGTTTTTTTGAGTTTGTTGCTAAACTGTCATTACTGCATACAACATGATCACCACAATTATTCAATGATTTTTTGACCTAT
>NW_019245789.1:0-1486 GCF_002742605.1 Olea europaea var. sylvestris
TATAATCCCCTTAGTGAATATTTGTTCAAGGAAGATTATAAAAATGATGATGTCCGCCCATGTGGCTTATAAAGAAAATAAATTATTGATTTGCCAATGTGGCGGTTTATGTTGATGGTTTAAATTTAACTAAAACTCCTGAAGAGCTCAACAAAAATGTTGATTACTTAAAAAATGAATTTGAGAAGAAAGATTTGAAAAAAATAATTTTTTTCCTTGGGTTATAAAATGAACATTTTTCAAAATAATTATTTGTTTATTAATCTACATATATCGAAAAAGTCTTAAAACGTTTTTATATGGATAATGCACATCCATTGACATCATCTATGGTTGTTCGATCACTTGATGTGAAAAAATCCATTTTGTCCACTTGAAAGATGTAGAAAAGATTCACGATCCTAGAGTATCATACCTTAATGTAATATGAGCATTAACTTATTTTGCAAACTGCACTTGACCCGACATAGCTTTTCTGTAAATCTTCATACAAGATATATCTCTACACTAACTTAAAGACGTTGTAATAATATTAAACATAGTTTTTGTTACCTGAAGGGTATTATTGATTTGGAATTATTTTATTCTCAAACATGAAGATCTGCCTTAGTGGGATATAGAGATGCAAGTTATTTCTCTGATCCCATAAAACTAAATCACAAACAGAATATGTGTTTATACATGGAGGAACAGTTATATCACGGAGATTTGTGAAGCAATCTTTGAAAACATTAAATCATTCTAAAATCAATGCAATCTATAAATCAAGTTGAGAATGTGTTAGGTTGAGGAATATGACCCATCACATCCAAGCATCATGCTGGTTAACTTCAATAAAAGATAGTCCAATAATTTTATATGAAGACAATGCAACTTGTATTGCACGATTCAAACGGGGCTATATTAAAGGATAAAGAACGAACCATATTTCTCCAAAAAAAATTTCACATACACAAGTTTTAGGAAAATGGTTACATTGATATTCCATAAATTCGCTCGAGTGAAAATATGGTTGATTTCAAAAAATTGGTTCACAAAATTGGAATGCATCGACTCAAAATTTTTAGTGATTTTCATTGTGGGGGTATAGCCGTATTCTTTTTCCCTAGTTTAGGTTTTATTCCACTAGGTTTTCCTAACAATATTTTAATGAGGTAGCATTTATATTTAATACTAAAAAATAACTATAGTCTTTTTTCTCTGTTTGATTTTTCCCACTGAGTTTTTATCAAACAAGGTTTTAACAAGAGATGTATTTTGTAATGTGTCATTCAATGTGGAATATTGTAAATAGTAAGTTTATTAATGAATAACAATTATACCCTTATAGTCCTAGAATTTATTATCATTGCATCCTAGATTTTTACCTATAAATATAGGGCTTTTGTTCTTAACAAAACACGCAAATCTATTGACTTTTATTCCCTCTTCTCTTTTTCTCTCATTTCATAATAAATAATACATCTTTAATTATTTCACTTTCATA
>NW_019245790.1:0-1486 GCF_002742605.1 Olea europaea var. sylvestris
ACCCTCATTGGCATTGGATTGAAACTCCCAAAAACGCAGTCCGTGACAAGTTTCTCCTTTGGCCATGGATTGGTTTTAATGCTTGTGATTTGCTATCCAAATTATATTTTATGCAGTTATTGTACAGTTGTTACTGTATGTCAAGTATTGTATACAAGTCACCTTATTGAGCTTTCTCCTCCATGATTCATGCACACTGGAATTCCAATGCTTCCTATTCGAGCATGGTCTTTCGAGTTTAATAAGTTGGTGAGCGTCATACTGTCATCTAGTGTTTGGCTTGAATTTGAATGTTTCCCTGACTCATTTAAATTTCTATATTGGTCTTCTGGAATTTACTACTGGCCAGAACTTTTTGTAGCATTTTGCTTAATCTGTTCCATCATAGATGCTATATATTTGTATCATTTCTTGAACAAGAATAGGTAATGCTGTTAATTTTGTTACTTTTCTGAAGGTTTTGTTTGTAAAATGTAAATTATCGTGCTTCCAAAAGAACTGTCTGGGTATAGAATTTATAACGGCGGCACCTTTGAGAAGGTGGATTAAAGCATATTTAGATAAGAATAATATATTAAAGTTTTTGTCAATTATACTGCAGCTTGATGTCTCTTTATTGCGTTATTGTTTCATTTAGGGAGTACTAAACTCCTAGCCAACTTGTCATTTGTTCCTAGCGTCTGAATCTTTAATTTTTGCTCTTACCACAACAAGAAATCCTTGAGCGAACTATCAAATTGAATTTTTGTACATAAATTATAAATTATTTTGGATTATTGTCCTTGTCTGTCCCCCGTTAAAATTATAATTCATTTTTCTCTTTTTTCTTATCAATTACACATTCTCAAATGTTAACAGGCAAAAGAAGTAGCAGAGTCTAAAGTTATATGTCTGCCGTCGAGTCCATTGCGTTTTACAAATGAGAAGATCTCTAGCAGCTCAGCCTGGAATTTGGCTGAGCGAGCCAAAAAGGAAAGTGCAGCTATAAAGCGAGCTATGCAATCGCTGGGCTGTAAGGTATACTTTTCAGAAGATGGTGAATGCGTTGGAATCGAAAACAACATATCCGGCTTCAGACAAGGAAAGTGCTGTATATTTGCAGCAAGAAAATATATAAGAGCTGTACATCTCTGATTCTGTCTTGGACAATGATGTTGCAATCAATCCGATTACTCGTGTTTGTGAATCTTCATGCCCATTACGTACCAGAGATGGAGGGTGTAGATAGCCAAATGCTGAATTTGCTAAATTTGGAAGTGAGTTTGAAAGCAAATTTTGATGCCTGTCATCGAGTAAATAGTTGGCAAAATGTAATTCATTGAATAGATGAGCATAATGACGTCTTTGCAGCATAAGAAATTGTAAATTAATAGTGTTTAAGTTCAGTTTCTAACTTTAAAAAATTATCTAAATTTATTGAGCAATATGAAATAAAATAAAGTTTTGTTGAAGTGGGTGAAATTCAGTCAGTACTTGTGTTTTCTAA
>NW_019245791.1:0-1486 GCF_002742605.1 Olea europaea var. sylvestris
GATTTAGAATAAAAAACAAAAGAGAAGCTATAAGATTCTTTTGTTCAATGTATACCAAACACATACTAAATATTTTGAAATGTCTGCAGACAGTTAACTTTTTGCTTATGGTGTCTGCAATGGAAGTTAATGCTCAGAATCTTCGTGGGATGACAGCAATGGATGTTCTGATTCATAGTCGAAGAGATGTGAGGGATGATGAAATTGAAGAAACTTTGAAACGTGTTGGAGCCTTTGGATCAACGGAAAAAAATTCATTAGTCCAAATTAATCGTAATAAAAGTAGTCCATGCTTGAATTTGTCCTTTGATCACTTTGATTTTTCCTCAAATGTGAAGGAGAACCGTAGGAAAAAGATGTTTAAACAGAAAGGCGATTGGTTGGAGAAAAAACGAAGTGCATTAATGGTGGTGCCTTCTTTAATTGCAACCATGGCATTTCAAGTCGGAGTCAAGCCTCCAAGCGGACTATTGCAAGTTAATGAAACTGTTAACTCACAAAGTAATCTTGCATTAATATCTCAATTTTACAAGGTATTAGAATTTATTTTCGTCCATAATCATCAGAAATTATATGGACCATTCTTGATTGCTAATACAACAGCACTCATCGCGTCACTCAGTATCATATTATTGTTGATGAGTGGTTTACCATTAAAGAGGAGAATAGTTATGGGGATTTTGATGGTGATCACTTGGATTGCAATTACAGCAGTTGCATTGATTTATCTCATATCAATAATTGTAGTAACACCAGAGGAAGAAAGACAAACACAATCATCTGTTCTTGCAGTTGGGTTTGCAGTTGTTACATGGGTTGGCCTCATTGTTCTCCTACTGATTGGACACATGATTCGGTTGATAATCAAGATGATTAGGTTGATAATCAAGATGGTACGAAAGTCAATAAAATGTTTGAGCCCGAAAGAAACGATTTGAGGTTTGGGAATTCCAAGTCAAGGAGTTGTTTAAGGGGTTGTTATTCTATGTCTACTAAGTTGGAGAGGACAATATTGAACAGTAATAAGATTGAATCTGTTTACTCTAGTGTCTAGTTATGTTCAGTACTATAAAGAAAACATGCGTTAATCATTTGCATTATAAATATTTAATGTATGACTATGTTGTAATTTCATTTCAGTTATTGCATATCACATAAGGTCTATGTAATATACAAATATAATCTTATTTTAATCCATCAGTAGTATATAATTTCTCTTCATAGACCATATTTTATTTATTCTAACATGTATTCAACCATCTCGTTTAAAAACTTTAGCTACTAAAGAAGGATCATACATGGTTATTTAATCAACTCTCCTTTAATACATGGACGACATCAACATTTGATCTTAGGTTGTTACCATATCAAATCGATTCTCCAAGTTTAGAGGAAATAGTGAACATGTAAAGGTTGGATTATGTGAAATTAATAAATGGACAGAATCTGCCTTTAAATTTTATTGCTGCCTGGTTTAGTTTCATTC
>NW_019245792.1:0-264 GCF_002742605.1 Olea europaea var. sylvestris
TTTCGTCTTTTTTCGTGACGGTGTCGGAATTGACTAAAATTTCACTGATTGATCGGAATCAAAAATCGAGTCGGGGGCAATTTAGTAATTCGGTGTCGGAATCGGCTAAAATTTGACAGATTGATCGGAAACAAAAATCGCGGCGGGGACAATTTCGTTATTTTTTTTGACGATGTCGGAATCGGCTAAAATTTGACTGATTGATCGAAAACAAAATCGCGCCGGGGGCAATTTCGTCATTTTTCGCGACGGTGTCGGAATGGG
>NW_019245792.1:478-1486 GCF_002742605.1 Olea europaea var. sylvestris
TTTGACTGATTGATCGGAAACAAAAATCGCGCCGGGGGCAATTTCGTCATTTTTCGTGACGGTGTCGGAATTGACTAAAATTTCACTGATTGATCGGAATCAAAAATCGAGTCGGGGGAAATTTTGTAATTCGGTGTCGGAATCGGCTAAAATTTGACTGATTGATCGGAAACAAAAATCGCAGCGGGGACAATTTCGTTATTTTTTTTGACGATGTCGGAATCGGCTAAAATTTGACTGATTGATCGAAAACAAAATCGCGCCGAGGGCAATTTCGTCATTTTCCGCGACGGTGTCGGAATCGGCAAAAATTTGACTGATTGATCGGAAACAAAATCGCGCCGAGGGCAATTTCGTCATTTTCCGCGACGGTGTCGGAATCGGCTAAAATTTCACTGAATCATCGGAAACAAAAATCGTAGCGGGGACAATTTCGTCATTTTTCGTGACGGTGTCGGAATCGGCTAAAATTTCACTGAATCATCGGAAACAAAAATCGTAGCGGGGACAATTTCGTCATTTTTCGTGACGGTGTCGGAATCGGCTAAAATTTCACTGAATCATCGGAAACAAAAATCGTAGCGGGGACAATTTCGTCATTTTTCGTGACGGTGTCGGAATCGGCTAAAATTTCACTGAATCATCGGAAACAAAAATCGTAGCGGGGACAATTTCGTCATTTTTCGTGACGGTGTCGGAATCGGCTAAAATTTTTGACTGATTGATCGGAAACAAAAATCGTGCCGGGGGCAATTTCGTAATTTTTCGTGACGGTGTCGGAATCGGCTAAAATTTGACTGAATCATCGGAAACAAAAATGGCGTCGTGGGCAATTTCGTCATTTTTCGCGGCACTGTCGGAATTGACTAAAATTTCACTGATTGATCGGAATCAAAAATCGCGTCGGGGACAATTTTTTAATTCGGTGTCGGAATCGGCTAAAATTTCACTGATTGATCGGAAACAAAAATCGCGCCGGGGGCAATTTCGTCATTTTTCGTGACGGTG
>NW_019245793.1:0-1486 GCF_002742605.1 Olea europaea var. sylvestris
TATTTAAGTTAAAATTCAATTTTAACAAAAATATAAAATTTGTCAATTTTAAATAAAATTTTAATTTGGGTCAAAATTAAAATATAGTTCGAACCCATTTAAAATACAATTTAAGAAAGAAAAAATTAATAATCAAAATCAAAACCTCATTTTGAAAATTACAACGTGGCCAAAGTTTAAAATTAAAAGCAAGTCCTTCAATTTAGAAAATTGCACGGCAGGTCCTTTTCAACTTTTACTATTTAATTGCATGCGGTAGCCTTGCCTCCACCTTTTCAACTAAACCCTAACCCTAAAAAATTTTCTTTCTTTTTAGCAGTTGTGTTTGTTGTCGATGCAATGCACGCTTCACTGTACGTCGCTGCCCTGCTACGACCCAATTCATGTTTTCGACCAAGAAATTAAATTTGTTTTTCAAAACATATTATTGAAGATAAAATATAACTTTATAAATTGTCAGATTCAAGATCAATATGAACAGTCAACTTTGATTGTTTCAATACATAAAACAATTTCTATCTAGAATGCACCAGGGACATATGATAGAAAATACATATATGTGGCATATATGATAAAACCAAACTTGTATGATTACTGCGAAACTATAATATTTTTTCAGTATGATTCGATCAATTACGAGATATAGAAATGTGTTAATCTCAATTATCGATCATATCTTTCATTTCAATATTAACTTAATGTAAGTCAAAAACGAGTTTTCGACTTATGAGTATACCTTAGTAAAAATTTCGTTATCAACTGAACTAAATGAAATGTAGACCATAATCTCTTACTAACTAAGAGTGATGAATCGTCTACTGATAATTCAAAACCTTCATATGATTCTTAACATATCTGAACGATATCTTATTAGCAGTCCTTGGCTGAGCAACATCCAATATCACCAAAGTATGACTGTCCTCATGTAAGGCTAATGATCTTAAGTCAAAGGACTAATTCTACTACCAAACATTATAGAATAATCATTGACACTCAAATAGTTATCCGTATAGAATCTCCCAAACGTGTCTCCAATGTTTTATTCTATAGCAAAACATCCACTGTTCATTTAAGTGTCACTACACTTTAACTTATGAGATCAGCACTTTCTTCTCATGTAAGAAATACCATACGTAGTGGTCTAAATAACGATATCCATATCACGTAATTACTTACAACCACAAATGATTTAAGATTCAGTCATATTGTAATTTGTATGTCACAATCACAACTCTTTGTGATTAAAAAATCACTAAAACTTAAATTTACGGACTCTATTATTCAATATAATTTATTAGAATATTAATTCAAATAAATAATAGATCTTGTCAAAATAAATGCATTAATTATATTAAAAATGTTTACAACTTAAATTGATTGGACTTAGGGTATAACACTTACAAGCTGCTGGAGCGCTCTAGATACGAAGACAAGATATCATAGCCACTGGATTGTGCCTGTGCTTGCTAGATTGAGTTTGCTGGAA
>NW_019245794.1:0-1486 GCF_002742605.1 Olea europaea var. sylvestris
AAAAATGGACCAACCCAAAGTTATCATGAAATCAAAAACCACTTTTCATTGGCTCGATTCCAATCTAATTGGACCAGCAATTTGCCGAAAATGATCAAACCCGAAGTTATCATGAAATCAAATACCACTTTTCATTGGCTCGATTCCAGCCGAATTAGACTAGCAATTTTTCGAAAACGATCAATCTCGAAGTTATAACAAAATCGAAAGCCACTTTTCATTAGCTCTATTCCAATCGAATTAGACTAGCAATTACCCAAAAATGAACAAACTCAAAGTTATCACGAAATCGAAAACCCCTTTTCATTTGCTCGATTCCAACCGAATTAGACTAGCAATTTTTCGAAAATGATCAAACCCGAAGTCATCATGAAATCGAAAGCCACTTTTCATTGGCTCGATTCCTATCAAATTAGACTAGCAATTCGTCGAAAATGATCAAACCCGAACTTATCATGAAATCAAAAATCACTTTTCGTTGGCTCGATTCCAATCGAATTAGACTAGCATTTCTCCAAAAAGGGACAACCCCGAAGTTATCATGAAATCAAAAATAACTTTTCATTGGCTCGATTCCAATCGAATTAGACTAGCATTTCTCCAAAAAGGGACAACCCCGAAGTTATCATGAAATCAAAAATAACTTTTCATTGGCTCGATTCCAATCGAATTAGACTAGCATTTCTCCAAAAAGGGACAACCCCGAAGTTATCATGAAATCAAAAATAACTTTTCATTGGCTCGATTCCAATCGAATTAGACTAGCATTTCTCCAAAAAGGGACAACCCCGAAGTTATCATGAAATCAAAAATAACTTTTCATTGGCTCGATTCCAATCGAATTAGACTAGCATTTCTCCAAAAAGGGACAACCCCGAAGTTATCATGAAATCAAAAACCACTTTTCATTGGCTCGATTCCTATCAAATTAGACTAGCAATTCGTCGAAAATGATCAAACCCGAACTTATCATGAAATCAAAAATCACTTTTCATCGGCTCGATTCGAATAAAATTAGACTAGCAATTAGCCGAAAACGAACAAACTCGAAGTTATCATGAAATCAAAAACCACTTTTCATTGGCTCGACTCCTATAAAATTAGACTAGCAATTTGTCGAAAATGATCAAACCCGAACTCATCGTGAAATCAAAAATCACTTTTCATTGGCTCGATTCCAATCAAATTAGACTAGCAATTAGCCGAAAATGAACAAACCCGAAGTTATCATGAAATCAAAAACCACTTTTCATTAGCTCGATTCCAATCGAATTATACTGGCAGTTCGTCGAAATTGATCAAAATGGAAGTTATCATGAAATCAAAAACCACATTTCATTAGCTCGATTCCAATCGAATTAGACTAGCAATTCGCGAAAAATGAACAAACCCGAAGCTGTCACGAAATTAAAAACCACTTTTCATTGGCTCGATTCCAATCGAATTGGACTAGCAATTTGCCGAAAATGATCAAACCCGAAGTTAT
>NW_019245795.1:0-1486 GCF_002742605.1 Olea europaea var. sylvestris
TTGAGATGGAATGAAGTTTTGCAGGGTTACGTAGCAAGGAAGCAAAAGGTGAACAGTAAATCTTGAGAGATACGCGAAAAAATATGAGGCGTGATTTAGTGGTGCAGTGAAATGGCGTGTTTGGGGGTTATAAGGGTTTGCAAAACGACGCACATTTTTCAAGTTATAGAAGGAAACAATGATTGTAATTCTTGGGAATTTCGAATGTTGCTAAAAACACAAAGTGAATATGGCAAAATTTAATAATTATTATTAATTCTGCCATATTGGGGGGTAATTGTTGACACATAAAAATTCAGCCCAAATCAAACAGCCCAAGGAGTGAAGGCCAATTGGAGGATCCCCAAATCAGATGGCCCAAAGAACAAAGCACAATCGAACAAATCAAGATGAAGGCCCAAATAAGGGAGCCCAAGAACGCGGTAACGCCATCGCCCAAGTTTGTAAGTCGCCCAGAATCTGAGCGAATGGAGTGTCATACAATCGCCCAGAGTTGTTATTCTATTCTCGCCCAAACCTTCAAGTCGCCTAAGGCCTTAACAAGTATGAAGCGTCGTGGTTATTAAGAAGTACAGTTATCAAAGCAGTTATTAAAGTAGCCCTATCACGTTCCACGATGTAAGGAATTCAATCGAAAGCGGTTGAATGATGAAGAGTAATGGCAGCAGTTAAAAAAGGCAGTTTTCATGACAAGTCGGCCATTACGAAAAAAGTGGGCAGTTTTTTTTTTTTTTTTTTGAGTAAAGACATCCACACATCCTTAGTGACTTTTTAGGGTCCACCAAGGAAGGTCAATGGGGGTTAAGGGTTCCCTAACCATATTTATTTCATAAAAATCAAGAATACACGAAAGGAGGGGGGCATGAACCTGACCTCCAAAAAGCAGCGATGCAACAACTGAATATAATAAAATGAAAGCAATAAATGAGGAAGTACTACTTCCCTATACAATAAAAATAGTTTAATAATGATAGCCTAAATTACGAACCTCTGAAACTGGGCAATCCATGTCTGTCGATCTGCACTATCGCCCTAATATGTCGAGGCAGTTCTAGTGGTCCATACTCTAGATAGCGCCGATGATTCCAGCCTTCTGTAGCAAGAGAATCAGCAACCTGGTTGCCTTCTCTGTAGATGTGTGAAACTGTGTCTCTATCGAAGTAAATGAGGTCTCTGATCTGTCTAAGAATACCCTGAATCGACCATGATCCTCCACCTTTGGTGATGCAGTGAATAGCCAATGTTGAATCTGCCTCGAGCCAAATAGCTGAAATCTCAAGTCCTCTGGCCAATAGAAGCCCATCTAGTATGGCTCTGAGCTCAGCCTCCAAAATGAAACATGGGCCATATGATGCTGAGAATTCCCTGATACAGTATCCTGTGTGGTCCCTAATGATGCCTCAACCACTTGCAAATCCATCTTTGACACATCCATCAGTGTTGATCTTGTAGGATCCAACTGGTGGAGTGCGCCAAACAACCATAA
>NW_019245796.1:0-1486 GCF_002742605.1 Olea europaea var. sylvestris
CCAAAAACGGACACCGTCCGCAAAAGTTATGCCCAATTCTTCGAATGCCGTCAGTCCAAATATGCAGGTGCACGTTTCTCAAAAATGGTCAAAATCCCTCATATGTCATGACGATTGTTGAGTTCAGTCTAAATGGGTCGCTACAATTCCGAAAAGTACTTATGGGCCCGAAACGGACACCGTTTAGAAAAGTTATGCTAATTTCATCGAAGGTCGACACTCTAAGCGTTCAAAATATGCGAGCGGTCGTTCTTCAAAAAAAGGACGAAAACCCTAATACTTCATTACGAAATCGTGAGCTAAACCCAAAACGGTCGCTACATTTCCAAAAAGTACTTATGGTCCCAAAAACGGACACTATCTGCAAAAGTTATGCTCAATTCTTCGAACATCGTCACTCCAAATATGCAGCTGCACATTCCTCAAAAATGGTCAAAATCCCTCATACGTCACGAAGAAGTGGTGAGTTCAGTCTAAAAGGGTCGCTACATTTCCGAAAAGTACTTACGGGCCCAAAACAGACACCGTTCGCAAAAGTTACGCTAATTTCTTCGAAGGTCGACACTCCAAGCGTTCAAAATATGCGAGTGGTCGTTCTTCAATAAAAGGACGAAATCCCTAATAAATCATTACGAAATCGTGAGCTAAACCCAAAACGTTCGCTACATTTCCGAAAAGTACTTATGGTCCTAAAAACGGACACTATCTGCAAAAGTTATGCTCAATTCTTCGAACGCCGTCAGTCCAAATATGCAAGTGCACGTTCCTCAAAAATTGTCAAAATCCCTCATACGTCACGACGAAGTGGTGAGTTCAGTCTAAAAGGGTCGCTACATTTTCGAAAAGTACTTATGGGCCCAAAACGGACACCGTTTGCAAAAGTTACGCAAATTTCTTCGAAGGTCGACACTCCAAGCGTTCAAAATGTGCGAGTGGTCATTCTTCAAAAAAAGGAAGAAAACTCTTGTACATCATTACGAAATCGTGAGCTAAACCCAAAACGGTCGCTACATTTCGAAAAGTACTTATGGTCCAAAAACGGACACCATCCGTAAAAGTTATGCCCAATTCTTCGAATGCCGTCAGTCCAAATATGCAGGTGCACGTTCCTCAAAAATGGTCAAAATCCCTCAGACGTCATGACGAAGTTGTGAGTTCAATCTAAAAGGGTCGCTACATTTCCGAAATGTACTTATGGGCCCAAAACGGACACCGTTTGCAAAAGTTACGCTAATTTCTTCGAAGGTCGACACTCCAAGCGTTCAAAATATGCGAGTTTTCGTTCTTCAAAAAAGGATGAGAACCCTAATATGTCATTACGAAATTGTGAGCTAAACCCAAAACGTTCGCTACATTTCCGAAAAGTACTTATGGTCCGAAAAGGGACACCGTCCACAAAAGTTATGCTCAATTCTTCGAGTGCCGTCAGTCCAAATATGCAGGTGCACGTTCCACAAAAATGGTCTAAATCCCTCATACGTCATGA
>NW_019245797.1:0-1486 GCF_002742605.1 Olea europaea var. sylvestris
AAGTATTTATATGGTGGCCCTGAGAACAGGCGAAGTAGGCGATCGCCTAAGGCCCTATTTTGGTGAGGGTCCCAAATTATGTAAAGTTAATTGGTTGCTTGAAAAAAAATGAAAATTATATTTATGAAATTCTGTAATATAGAAGTATCATATACAAACGTAAGAAACTAATAATGCATTTTGAAAAAAATGGAAATTATATTTTAGGAGTTGTTTGAGTCCCATTTTTTGAAAAAAAAATTCATTTTGAAATAGTGTTATGTTGGAGAATGTTTGGTTAAAAAATAAGAAAAAAATTTGGATTTACGTGTAATATTATTTTATTGAAAAATGTATGGTTGAAATGGTGTCAAATTATTGTTGAAAAATGTATTTTGATGAAAAAATAGGCCTCAAACAATAGCTTAGTCTCCATCAAACAGGGGGTAAAACTCTATACAAAATAACTCAAAATATAGGGCCCCAATTTGAAATTGGCATAAGGTCCCCAAAATATGAGGGCTGGCCCTGATTATTTATTACAATACTTTTAACGTTGGAAATAGAAAAGTCCATTCTAACCTAATTTTTTGTGGCATTCGGATTACAAAATGACCCTATCATAGCGACTGCGACTGGGTGGCCCCTTTGTTTCGGGGCACCATCGTTGTATAAGTACAACCAATCAAGCCCTTACATTGAATAAACCATTCAAACTTTCTTCCGATCGAGATGATAGATCATCATATGGTTGATCTTATTACCAGACAAAGGGTTAAAAGAGGACTCCTTCATAACTTGCGGACTCTAAAAAGTGGTGCCTGCTACAAAACTCGAGATTAAATCCCGAGTTTAAATCCAGGGCCGTGGTGTGAATTTCATGGGGGCCACATCATAACAATCAATGCCCAAAGTTTTCCCAACACCTTGGCCTGTTAACAGGCTAGTCATTGGTAGTGTTCTAAAAGTCGTAATGCGTGGCAATGCGTTGAGGCCAAGGTATGGGCAATGCAAGCTTAGGCGAGGTTTAGGCGTAAAAAAGCGTAAAAAAATGTTTTCTTATTTCAATATTATTATAATTTTTAATAAATCAAAAAAATATTTAATAATTAAAATAATACTTACTAAACATTTAAAATAGATTTATAGGAATGTTATACATTTTTTCAAAATTTTCAATAAAAAAGATAAATTTCAAATTCAAATACAAATTAGTAAATATACAGTATAGGAACTTAAACTTATCTAACTCTTTATTGAACTCCAATTCAATATCTCTTCTTCATCTAATTCGTCCTCCATGCTTCCAATACAAGTGGTTGTTTTAAATTAGGGCAAAATGAAGAAATCAGCCATTGATAATTTTTTAACACCACAAAATTAAAAAAAAAATTAAATTAAAAAAGGATGATAATGCTCGCTGATGCACGCAGTCAACGAAAATTGTTGACTACCAATTAAGGCGCCAAGCCACTTGGCTTGGTGTTTTGGCTGAACATCGGCCTTT
>NW_019245798.1:0-3637 GCF_002742605.1 Olea europaea var. sylvestris
CCCCCCTTGATTTAAAGATTGCTTGTGGGAATAACCGGCAAATAGTTTAGAGGAATAATCAAGCTTTAAGAATTTACATCAAGCAAGAATATAAATTCTTTGAAGAACAAGAACGCTTTTTTAAATGAGTGCGCTATGAAGATTATAACTGTAATTGTGCAAATAAATTTTCTCTCAACTCATATAATGTTATGGCATCAAAAAAGTCAATATTGTTCGAAAAGGAGGAAATCAATAATGAATAGACATAACTTTCTGAATCAGAAATTAAAAAAAGGTTTTTCCTAGTTGGAACTCGCGCGTGTGAAAAAATGGAACAACTTCACGTGCACGTACCAAAACCTCGCGAATGCAAAGTGTTCCAGCAAATTCTGGATCATTTGATACCCAAATTCATTCAAATATCTATCCTTGAGCTCCAGAACTACTTTTAAACCTCATTCGAGCCATTCCACTATAAATCAATTATATATCATATATCATTTTCAATAATAAAAATTATTTCTAACAGTAATAATAAATGACTGTCAGGAGTCGCAACCTGCTGCATCATGACAAAGGAAAAAATGGATGGTAGTTCAGCTTGTGAAGCATCAATTAAAATACAAATATCCTCTCCCATAATATGCATCAAGATGTATTTGTGTAAGTTAAAACAGATAATATTCACGTTCTTGATAAAGGCTAATCCTTTGGCTAGTCTGATAAGAATTTACATACATAGAAAGGAATAAGAGAATAGATGAGTGAACACTTAATTTGGAGAAGAGAAGAAAGGGAAAAAGATGGGATGGTGGAGAAAACTGCTTAGCCATCAGAATCGAATATTAAAGATAATAGAAATTCAGAAAGTTATTAGATAGTAAAGAATCTCACCTGTACGCTATCCAAGTTCACTGTCCATCTATCGACTGCGTAATTTTTGAAGAAATATTTTCAGTCAAACCCAACATTGCTTGTTAAAGTCAGTTTCCCACAAGTATTTTACTTTCCTGCAAAAGGTGAAGCTAATTCCTCGTAACAACCAAGTTTTACGCCCCAAGCTATGTTGCTTCCTGCTCCATAACCCACAATCAAAGTAGTGAAAACATTTCTATCTTCTCCCTTCACATTAAGCACCAACTTTATTTGCACTATGATGCATCTTTCGGCATTGTTAATAGTGTGATGCGTACATGCACTTACTGCTCTCAAACAAATTAGAGTGCTGCATCACCTTCATTTAGTAATGACTAGTGAAAGCTATTCTTACTGTTCTTTCGCTACATGGAGAAATCAGCACTTCATGTTAAATCGTTTTTTCTCTTTATATTATCCGTCAACTGGTGTGCACTGAATACAGAACTCTCAAGTTGACTTCTATGCTTGACAAGCTCTCTTCGGTTTTTACACGTCTTTAAGATATTGGATATTGTTTCAGCTTTCTGCATTATAGATGCTCTCCTTTCATGCAAAGAGTCCCCAACTCCCTTGTATGTGTCAGGCAACTTCGTTGAGTGACGAACTGATGCCATCATATCATAAAGTTTCTGTGCCCTTTCAGTCATTCCCCGTTTCTTCAATTCATCAATCATTCTCTGATATGTAAGATACTGAGGAACAATGCCCCTACGAATCATGTCGTTAAACTCTCCAAAAGCCTCATCGTATCGATGCATTTTACATAGCAAGTGGATTAGCATGGTACTTGTAGCCAAGTCCAAGTCAAATCCCCTAGCCCTCATTTCTCTTATAACTCGAATTGTCATATCCAGCCTGTCCTGCTCGCATAACATTCTCACCAGCAGATGATAAGTAAGGCGGTCTGGTTCGTACCCAGATCTTATCATCCTGGTATAAAGGTTCAAGCCCTCTTCGATCTTTCCAAATTTTGAGAAGTATCTGAAGAAGTAATTATAAGTCGTCGGAGTTGGCATACATCTGTTATCTACCATCATCTTAAGAATCTTGCTAGCACCTTCAGTATCCCCTGCCTTGCAGAAACCCTTCACCAGTGAATTGTAGGTCGAAATAGTGGGACCTGATTCAAGAACTGAAAATCTTTCCAGCATCCCTAATGCCTCTTTAAACCTCCCAGCTTCTCCTAATGCATCTATTATTGGATTATACACAATTGCATTACCCTCGACTCCTTCCCTCCTCATTTCAGCAGTTAATTCCATAGCCATCTCAGGACGGCGCATACGGCACAAACCTTCAACAAGGGTGCCATAAGTTACAGCAGTTGGCTTTACATTCTCCTTTTTCATCTGTACCCAAAGCCTTGCAGCATGTTTTAGCTTTCTTGATCGAAACCATCCATTCAGTAGAATATTATATATCCGAATAGATGGTACCCAGCTTGGATCTTGTCCCCTTCGCTTATCAAAGTATTCAGCTGCTACTCTAACATGTCCCTCTTTACACAAAGAATCTAATAGAATCTCAAGCAAACTCTTCCCCGACTCCAAATCATTAAGAAAGCCCAGACTAGCAGCGTATTCAAATGTCCGAATGGCTGGCAATGGAAGGCCTGCATGCCAATCCAACAAAATGAACACATAGACTCCAAGAATGTGAATCTAGATAAGAAACAATAAAATTTTCGTTCCTGGAAGTGCTAAAAAATAAACAGACTGCATACAAGGACTTGAGAAAAGAAGTACAAACAAAACTATCAACGTATCTGCATCTCAACATAAAATGAATATGAAAATATTCTAACTAATTAAAAATGAAAATTAAAAATTACAAAGAAATAGCTATAATCCCAAATTTACAAGCACTAACATAATACCTGCACGTCCGTATCTCCGAATCATAATTGCAAATGTATCTAAATCAGGCCCTTCACTAGCGTTTTTATTGCTCCTGTCGAGAATTAAGCTCCAAGCAGATTCGAATTCCCGGGCCTTGCCTAGTACATTAACCATGACATTAAAGACGGTAGGGGAGAAGCAGTATCCGGGCTGCTTCTCGGCCCAGAGGAAGAGTGTGAACAAGAGTTTTGGAGAGGAATCAAATTGCTTGAAGACTTCTAGCAACAAGGTCTCGACCGGGTTAATCCGGGCTGCCGTAAGCGCTTCCTCGAGTGCCGGACCGGATAGAATGGCTGGGTCAGTAAGAATTTTGGAAAGGATGGTTACTTCAGTTGGGTTGAAATCAGGGTTTTCATTAGGATTTTGGGAAGGTGGCGGCGGCTGTAGTTGTTTTTCTCGTGGTTTTGTGTTTGGTGGGGTACAACTTGGAAGAGGTGCTATGGGGATTGGAAGGAGTTCTGATCGAGTGGAAAGGAGTTTTACAAGGGGGTTATAGGGGTTAGTGGTTTGGAGGACGCTGAGGGTAGTTAAAGAGAGGATGCGGCGGCCACCGGCGCCACAGGCGGTGGAAAGGCAGTTCATTTCCGTGTGTTGAAAAGGTTGTTGAGCCTTTTTCTGGTGATTGGGGCAGCGGATTCAGGCGGGAAATAGGCGTAGTCGAGTATTAATTGTTTTGCTACTATCTCATACGCCTCGGACGCTCACCACCATATGTTCCGACCTGATAAAAATCCTGTCCAAAGTATTTTCGAAATGATGTCAGCAATACCTGCAGCCTGGAAGAACCTGACCAAAAGTACCTCGCATCCAAGGCCGAGGTCGAGACCAAGTGGACCCCG
>NW_019245798.1:9114-63933 GCF_002742605.1 Olea europaea var. sylvestris
TCAGGAGTGTTTGGCCCGAACTGGGAAGGCCCTTACCGCATCCGCAGGGAATCCCGACCTGGTACCTTCGAAATCGAAGATATAGTAGGAAAGGCGCTGCCTCATCAGTGGAACATCGAACACTTGGGGAAGTACTATCAATGATAAGACTTTGTTCCGACCCGATCTCAGTATGTTATAATAAATCGATTGTTCTGATCTGATCTTAGTTGTAAAATTCCCTAAGTGCTAGAATTGCCTTAGTAAAGGGTGGTGTAATTTATCTCAAGTAATAAATCTTCGGTCCCGAGCCACATCAGTTAGTGAATAGTTTCCTCAGTCCTTCAGAAGTTTCATTTAAGCGATCCAATCTTCAATTATTAGCTGATTAATGCTAAGTGGCCCGCTTCATATTAATTTAAGTGGTCCGATCTCAAATTATTAACAGGTTAGCATTAAGAGTCGCTTCATACTCGCTTAAGTGATTAAACTTATATTAACTTGAGTGGTTCGATCCGCAGTTATTAACTGGTTATTGTTGCGAGGCAATTTGTCTGACGCTTGTCATTCATACAAGTATGAACAGATAGAAAAGATAAAAAAACAGAAGCATAAATACTTAGCAAAAATTTCACTTCATTGAATAAATTTAAAGTACAAGGAGGCCGAAGCCATTACAAAAGGTAACCCTACTCTGCTGGAGGGGCTTTTACATTGGCCGCCTCCTGGGCCTCCGGAGCCTCCTCGACAAGCCTATCAGGTAGACCTTCACTGGCCCTCCGAACTCTGTCTCCAATGAAGAGATGTCCAGAGTGGGGTGCACCTCCTTCAGTCGACCCAATAAGCTTTGGGCACTTCATGAGGCCCAGAAATTGGTGAAGTCGTCATACAGGGGATGGTCTTCAAAGTGGTCGATGAAGTTCTGGACTGCCACCTCCCCTGCAGACTTCAACTCCTCCTTCAAAGAGGCAATCTCCTCATACTGAGCCTCTGCCTTCTGCCTCAGCTCTGCCTTCTCTTTGTTGGAGGCCTCCAGAGCCTCGGTGGTGAGCTTGTGGTGCTCATTAGCGTGATCAAGCCGCCGAGTCACCGCAACCACTTGGCACTCCACCTCGTACAACTCCTTCTTCAGCCGTTCCACTTCTACTTTGGCGGTAGTTAGCTGGGCCTCAGCCTCCTTCTTTCCCTCCTCAGCCTGCGTGGCCTTGGCCTAGGCCACTCGTACTGCATCCCCGTAGTGCATCGCTTCCTCGAGGCGCTTGGCGAGGTCCTCCCTCTTAGAATTCAGATCCTTCACCAAGCCCTCAAGCTGGACGCTTGTACTCAGGACCCGAGCCACGCAGGCGCTGTTTGCAGCCACCAAATCCTCAACCGTCCAGGAGGCGGTGTGGTCTCTCCACTCCTCTGTCCAGTATTTGCTGTGGACCACCGCCACCGCAGAGCTGTCTCTGGAGGAAGAGCCTCCAACTATTCCCTTACGGACTCTTCGGGATTGGTGCCCAAAAAGTCGACCTCCTTAGAGGGACGGGGCCTCTTCCTCTTCTGCTGCCCCGGCACTTGTTCAATTGGCAATGCAGCGAGGGGTGTTGTGGCTAGGGCAATGGCAGGCTCAGTTGGGACGGGCCTCTTTTCCGAAAAGGCCACCCCGGTGGGAATTGTGGTCTGCCTCAGAGCTGGGGGTGGCCTCACCACAGTTGGGCGTCTTGGAGGGGCGGTACTTTTCTTGCCCTTCCTCCGAAGGTCAGCCTCCGGGTCCTCCGGTACCTCCTCCTCCGTCGGAGGCTGAAGCCTCTTACTGGCTTCCACCAAATCCTCCATTTGCTTTTTGTACGAGGAGGAGGAGACCTTCAACGCCCGTGCCTCTACCATCATCTTCTGGATGGTCTTAAAGTCGGGGCGCACCGGCATCTTCTTATTAAAGTTGTCTGCATAGAGCGAATAAGGAATTAGTACAAGTCTTTAGAGTTTGGAATAAAAAAATAAAGACTTCAGTCCGGTTACCTTGGGATGCCATCAGATCATGAGTGATGAAGTGGATGTTCTTTCGGATCAACCTATGGTAAGACATCTTCTTTTGAGGCAGCTGATAAATGACACAGATGGTGTCAAAGTCCTCAGATGACAGCTCGCACTGAGGAAGAGCACCTACAAAGGAAATGTAACTATTAGGCATAATTCGAACCGAAGAGAAATATAAGGAAAAGCTACTACTATACTCACTAAGTGTTGAATACTTCGTCGGGACCGTAAGAGGCGCCAGGGGGTCCTCCTCCATCGTGTCCCATCGCCCTGCGGTCCAGCACCATGAGCTCTTCCATTCTTTGATGAAGCTCGGCAGATCGACCACGAATTGAGTGTGGGAACCCCATGAAGTAAGGTAATACCATCCCCGGGTCTTATCCCCCCCGACAGTAACCTTAGGTATATAGAGGGTCTGGAAAAAGGAGAGGGGCATCTCCACCCCTAATGACGCATCTTTCCACAACATCCAGGAGCCCACCATTTGGCTCCAGGAGTTTCGATTGAGCTGTGTCAGGGCTAGCCCATACGATCTAAGCACCATCCTAAAAAATAGGTGAACTGGCAGCCTAAGTTCGACCTTAAGGATCGCCTCACTAATGGCCACACAGCCCGGCCTAGGGTAGCAGGCTCTCTCTTCCAGCCCGGGGAGGATCAAATCTATGCTATCAGGGATCCTATACTCTGTCCTAAGTCTCCCCAGGTCGGCCTCTCTTAATTTAGATGGGTAGTCCGATGCCCCCCAATGCACAGACGTATCTGCTGGGCTATCCGATCGCTTCCATATATTTCCCCTCCTATTATTGCCCCAGCTATTTTTGAGGAGGTCACCACAACGGGCTCGTCCACCATCATTAGTTCTAACCCCCTCCCCGAACCAAAACTTCCCTCCGAGGCCATTCTTTCAAAATTTAAAAGCCCTAGAAGGTATTAAACTTACGAGTTTGAAGGTTTTCCTAGCCGAAAAGGGTGTAAGGTCGCCGGAAGTTCAATTTTCTCGCCGGAGTTGCTTAGAAAACGCGGGAAATCGCCAATTACATGAGAGCAAAGTAAAACGTTTGTTTCGCTAAGGTAGAAAGCTTGAGAAAGCCTCAGAGTCCTCCTTTTATAGAAACACAAATCCGATCTCCACCGTCGAATTCAAATGCGATCAATTTAAGCCGTTCATCGCATCTTAAATCTAAGTCGTTGAAATGAAATGCCAGATTTGATCTACGCCCAAGATGTCGCTGTGACATTCACGCTTACTTAAAACGCGTCACCTCGGTTACAACCAGCCGTCAATAATAATAAGTAGCCGCAGCAGCCTTTTGGGAGAATGGGCATGGCACCCAACTGTCACCTTGGAAACACGCAACAGTTGTCAAATCATTTGACGTTTGAATCGCCTCGGATCGAGCTCCTCGCTCAACTTTACAAAGCTTGGACGTATCTGACGCGAAATCCCCGTTGGGTCATCGCCTCGGATGCTGCGTTCCCTCCCATGCTTTACAAAGTTTTAGCCATCTTCCAACACATCGGCCCTATGGCTCAGCGCACCGGTGGCAAATGAGCTCCTCACTAAACTTTACAAAGCTTGGACGCAACCGCCTCGGATGATGCGTTCCCTTCCGTGCTTCACAAAGTTTTAGTCATCTCCCAACGCGTCGACCCTATGGCTCAGCGCACCGGTGGTAGATGAGCTCCTCACTCAACTTTACAAAGCTTGGACTCATGTCATCGCCTCGGATGCTGAGTTCCCTCCCATGCTTTACAAAGTTTTAGCCATCTCCCAACGCATCGGCCCTATAGCTCAACACACGGGTGGTAGATGAGCTCCTCACTCAACTTTACAAAATTTGGACGCAACCGCCTCGGATGATGCGTTCCCTCCTTTGCTTCACAAAGTTTTAGCCATCTCCCAACGCGTCGGCCCTATGGCTCAACGCACCGGTGGCAGATGAGCTCCTCATTCAACTTTACAAAGCTTGGACGCATGTCATCGCCTCGGATGCTGCGTTCCCTCCCATGCTTTGCAAAGTTTTAGCCCTCCCAACGCGTCGGCCCTGTGGGTCAGCGCACCTTACGATGCTTTGACGCGCCGTCTCATGATGGTCACCGCCTCAGATGCTGCGCACAGTAACGAAAGGCTGGCACATTTGCCTCGGATCACAACCTCGATTACTGCAAAAGATCAACCCCCAAGCTCCCACAAGTCGCAGTCTGGTCGGGAAAGCAAGTCCACCCGTGATATAAATATTCATACCCGGACTTGGGGGACCACTGTTACGCTCCGATCTGAGAGACCGATCTGATATGCCTCGGACTCTCACCACCATATGTTCCGACCTGGTAAAGACCCCGTCCGAAGTGTTTCCAAAGTGATGTCAGCAATACTTGCAACCTGGTAGTACCTGACCAAAAGTACCTCGCCCCCGAGGCCGAGGCCGAGACCAAGCGGACCCCGGTTAGAGGATTCGCCGCCAATTTCAGAAAGAGATTTATGCCAAGATCTTCCCTATACCTAAGGTTTAAATTGATTTGACGTCTCCATGAGGCTAAATGATGTGACTTAACAACTTTATGTCAATTCAACTCAGAAGAGACAAGCTGTCCGCCCACTCTACAGACGCGGCTGATTGACACTTATGAGCAAACGCCTCATACCGTCAGATGTATACACACGTCCCACATCCAACGGCTCATACCACCTATAAATACTCAAGGTTTGGCAAGAGGCAAAGGTAATGAAAATCTGATTACATAGCACTCCATAGCAAGCTTATATATTTTCTCCTCCCCCATTATCATTAATTTGCACAGCCCCTGGGTACTGTTCCGACCACTTAAACCTGACTTGACCGTCGGAGTGTATACGGCCGCCACCACCCTCGTTGGTCCCCGACCGTGTGCATCTGACCATTCGCTGATTGTGCGCAAGGAGGAATGTGTGGAGTAGCTCTCGATTGGCCACGTGAAAGAGCCATTTTTCGAGGTCAACATTAATAATCACAGTATTATTTTCTAGTAATTTAATTTCTGAGATTATAAGTATCTTCAATTTTTATTAGTTACATTACATGGAGGGAAATGGGATTCGTCCCAAGAGTCTAATGTTTCATCAATTCCTAACTCTATGCAATCGTTTTGAGAATTAATCGTAGAATTTTTTACTATTACGTTCTGGAAAACCATCACTTTCATTCAATTACAATTCATAACTCATCTCGAATGTTAATCTAAGCAAACACTTGAAGATTAAATTAGTAAGAACAATTGTTGTAATGATTGATTATCCCAAAAAGTAACATTAAAGTGAAACCTTTTCTTCTCTTTATGCCTTTGAACAAAATTGGAACAAGACATCAATACTAGACGAGGTAGGATTATGAACCAATATCTTCAACTCCACCTTACTGGATATCCTACATCTACATAACCCAAATTTGAAAGTGAATTTCATCCTTTCCCTTCACCTTCTCTGAAAGTTTAAGAATTTGATTGCAAATGCAAAAGTGACTGCAAACATTATGCAGAAACCAACCACAGCAATACCAGCAATACCCAAGAAATCATGTCTAAACCCGAACTGATCTTCGAGCAATTGCTTTACTGGCACTGAGTGAACGCCATCAGCAAGTTTTACTGATTCGTCTATGTCTCCGTACTGGGATGTGAGAAGCCCGTATAAACTCCAAGCTATAGGATTTGCCCAGTAATACCATCTCCACCATGTGGGAATCCTCTGATCAAAGAAGAAAAATCATGATAAGAGGAACTATGAATCAACAAATTCATCAAGGAGTCTTTTTTAACTAATGATGATATTAAATCATATCAATTATGTTTCCTTTCTAAAATCTTTACTTTAATCAATATTTGGAGAGTCATAGCGACTGATACACACCCCATTTTACAGAGGACTATGGCTATATGGTTTGACAAAAAGATGATGTGCACTAATGACTAGACGATGAAATTCAAGAAATGAAAGTGAGACGGATTAGTTACCATGCGGGAAATCATGAAGCCGCTGAAAAGGTTCCACATCATATAGAATGGCGCAGCGAGGATTGCAGCAATATTGTGATTCGGTGTGATAGAAGTAGTCATCATTCCAAAGAAGGTGAAGTAAAGTAATGTGAAATACATGAAATATATGTACCAAAGAAACTTCCATTTATTCCACTCGAAAGAGGCCATGAAGTAGAAGATAGTGCTGTATATAAGTGACTGCACAAATACATATGGGAACTCAACTATAACCTGCACAAAAAGGTTTAGTAAAATGGTAAGAATATCCTTCCATGAACATTAACTACATTGAAAATTAAGATAAAAAAAGGAAGAAGAATAAGGCAAGATTCCGTGCCTGTGCAAAGGCAAACGGAAGTGCGGAATACATTCCTGCTGCTCTCTCTCTATACGAAACAGACCTTTCAACGTAAACAACCGGCTGCACAGAAGTAGCATTTGTGATCCCAATGAATAAGACAGCTGCATACATGGATCCCATAGCATTATATATATCCTGCTGAATTTCCCTGTAAAGATATATTCTGTCAAATTTTATAGTTAAAACCAGAAGATTTGTTTATTATGAGTTGCAGAAGACGCAGTTTAAGTACAAAAGAAGGATAAGAAAAGGAAGAACAGGGGAGTAGAGAAGAACTTCAGAAGAAAGAGGCAGTTTCTTCAGCCCAAATCAATGAAAATTGGATTAACATTGGTATATAATCGGAACCATGCAAGCAACCTTTTCCTTTTCGAATGGATTGGACTCATCAGGGATTCTAAGCCAGCAAGGTCTCCAAAAATCTATATAGTATATTTATTAATCAAATCTCGACATATAATTTCTCTTCTAGGAACGAAATGTCGCTGATATGTGGCAATTTGACAATAAGAACCTCCAAATAACAATTACAAGTCTTGACATATTTATGCACATTATACAGCATGCAGGGTGTTTATTCCTCTCTTCTTTCATCAGAAAAACACTACCTATTAAACCTTTTGACCACTTTCAATAGAGGAGATTCAAGTTTTAAATAAGCAAACCTTTTGGAACCAAATTTCCAGCATATTGTTCCAAACATCAGTGAAATTATAACAGTGTAGAAGAAGCGCACAGCAGTGTATTGTGGGTTTCGCCAGTAGGATAAGTTTTGTTTCCAAAGGCACGTCAGAAATTGACCAAAAAATGACAGTGAGTATCTGCTTGGGAAGCTTAAATCATTATCCTTATCTGGTTTGCTTAACCTTTTGACCAGATCTTTATTTTTCCTGAAACGGTGAAAAAAATTGAATATAAAGAGGAAATTGGTAGGATAGAAATTCCTTTCTCCTAAATGAAAGAAAAAAACACATACCGGAATAAATTTGATTGGAGATAAATTTGTGCGAAATCCAAACCAAGGCGAACTTCTTCTGCTGTTGATGTGACTTCTAGAATCCAGGTGGCCGGATTATATCCCGGTCTGATTTTTTGAACTCCTTGAATAGACTAGGAAAATGAAGATAGAATGGTCATTGAGTTGTGAGATAGTGTCAAGCTCAAGATAGAGTTAAAAGCATAGATAGGAAATTCATCAAAAAGAGTTCACCTCAAAATAGTGAATGAGTTTAGAAGATCTGTTTCCCAATGGACCAGCATAAATGAGCTGTCCACCTTGTTTCATGAGTAAAAGCTGAGAAAAAATGAAAAAGAAAAAGAAAAAGAAACAGTTTAGAAAATTAGATTTTATAAAATAAAAGCGTTGATTTTAGTAAACATCACTTAGCAGATAAAACAAGGAAACCTCATCAAAAGATTCGAAAATGTCAATGCTGGGCTGGTGAATAGTGCAAACAATTGTCCGTCCAGTGTCAACAATATTCCTTACTGTTCTCATAACAACAGCAGCAGCCCTGGCATCGAGTCCTGAAGTTGGTTCATCCATGAACACAATAGAAGGATTGGCCACAAGCTCAACTGCAATTGTCAGCCTTTTCCTTTGTTCAACTGACAAACCATTAACTGCTGGTACACCAATTAATGCTCCATGTAGTGGAGTTAGTTCAACCAGTTCCATGATCTCATCTACAAAAGCCTGAAACCAATATAAAATATCCTCGAAGGATCAGGTATTAGAGATAATAGAGGAAAATAAATAGAAAAGGAACCAAGTAATACCCTTTGTGTTCTGATGTCACACTGAGACGATAACCGGAGACAAGCAGAAAAGAGAAGTGATTCATACACAGTCAGACACGGGGAATGAACATCGTTCTGCTCACAATATCCAGAAATTCTTGCAAATGTTTCTTGCCTTTTGGGATATCCCGAAATATAGATACTGCCTTCGATATATCCACCAGTTTTCCTACCAGCTAAAACATCCATGAGTGTAGTTTTGCCAGCACCACTAACTCCAATTAATGCTGTAAGTACACCTGGCCTGAATGCTCCAGTAATATTTACCAGTAGCCGTAACCTCTCTTCTGGTAAGCCCTGTCCCTTCAGTTCCTAAAGCATAAAAAAGAAGAATTATAAATTTATCAATACTAATATAGAGTTCCAAACATTTTACATGTACGAGAAATAAGATGTTAATATACCAGAGGAACATCTATGTAGTAGCTGATGTCGCTAAAGCACATTGAAAGAGGTTCAAAAGGAAGAACCATGCCTCTTTGTTTGTTAACGTTCTTTCCTGAATTAAAATGAAAATGATAGCAAACTTTTATGCCAAATCAAGAGAAGGAAACAAATCAATGAGTATAATAATTTAAGCACACCGCTATACGAGTGTGAATGTTGAAGAAAGTCTCTGAGAGAAATTATGGACGATTCACTCTCTTGTCCCTTTTTGTCTTTGGAATCTTCTTTGGAAACAACAGCTTGCTGACTCCCTAGGGCTGTATAAGATTGGAAAAGACGATTTTAATTGGCTTTTGATTGTTACAAAATGGACCAATAAGGTAGCTGGAAAATTACAGTTATGCCTCATTTGCTAGTCTAGAGAGACATGGCAAATCACTTCTACAGATGACTATGCAAATTCTTATAGATCATATTGAGCTAATAACAGATCAATTAAGTGCTTTCTAAATTTGAATTTCAAAGTTTCTATGAGTTTTCTGGACTATCATCTGTCACTATTTGTCATATGCAGTAGTCATGAATAGTTGATGAAGAAAGAGTCTATACTAAACTATTTTTCTCTGGAATGAGGCACAAAATACATGCATAATCTGGGAACTTCCAATGATTTGATGTATAATGATGGTGAAACATCTGTTTTAACGGTCAAAAAGCTTGAACATCTATTAAGTGAGGGTGCATATTTACATTTACTTAATGATAATTGTATGGTAGATTGATAATCAATATACTTGAGAAACTAGAAATCAGAATCTCCAAGTTGTTAGCAATTTTCGAAACTATGATGTATAGGATCCTTGGGACGAAACTTACGGTTTAGGTAAGTCAGAGCTAATGTGAAGAGAATATTCAATAGCAGAGTGTATCCAAGTAATGCTCCAACACCAATCCAATACCAATAGCTATCAGGAAATAAGCCACGAATCTTGAGTAATGTCTCTCCCAAAGTCAAAGTACTGTTGTTCCCTGCTTTCTATCAGTAACAGAAAAGCAAAGGTATGATGCACAATAGGAAAAAGCTCAAGAATTGAATGATTAGGAAGAACTAATAACTAGCAGAAAGCCTCTTTTTTCCCTTCTGTTAAAAACTGAGTAACCAAATAGGTTTTCTAAACTTTAAGTGTGGTTCTTTAACCATTTATTTATTTCCTCCTTATTTTCTGAGTTTTAAATTGATGCTGACCTCAGAAAGGAGAAAACAAATGCCAAAAGTCTCAAAGTTAGAAGGAAGAAAGTGTGATTCTGTAGTATAACGTCATTAAATCCCAAGAGAGGACCAGTGTCTGATGTGCATTATATTTCAGGATATGGTTGTTCCATATAGTTTTTCAGGATATAAGTTTCAGATTCCTAAAACATAACAACTGAAGGCATATCATTTAGAGTGGAATGAATAAATCATATTAATGAATAGAACTGAAATGCAGATTAGACAGAAATAAAATCAATATATCATTATACCTTATCCCAGGAGTGGCCGAGAAATTCATTCACAGAAGCCGCATTTTGGGCGTACATCAAAGGGGAAAACCAATAACCCCAAATCCACCATACTGGGATGCTATCTGTTGGATTGAGAAAGGTTATCACAAAGTTGGTGCTATAGTATTGTTATTTTTGGAAAAGAAAAGGCCAAATGACCCGTCAAGAACATATTCCTAGCGACAAACAGTTATGGGATGGGTTATAAATGACCTCTTGAAAGAATAAAACCTCCTAGAGCCATGACAACAAGCAATGCAAAAGATCCAAATGTGTTGGCAACTATCATATTTCGGCCTAATGATGCCATCACGCGGAAAAGGGCTACTGACATCTGGTGCAAAGAGAAGTATAAAAGGAATAGCTTTAAGCATCTGCACATCATCAAACAAGTTAGATATGTATTTATATTTACAATATCAAAAAAGCAGAAAAAGAAAAAGGACAAAATGATGATTCAAAGAACTAGATACCTCATTATTTGGGGATCAAAGCCGATAACATAATATGTGACAGCTACCCATAAAAAGGATTCTACGAGTGAAGGGAGAATACTCAAAATCCAAGAGGGAAGAGTGTATATCCAACAGGGATAGAAGTACAGGTCTCTGTGCTTGTAAAGAACGGGAAGCTTGGCTATCAACATCGGGACCTCCATGAATCCATTGAAAAGAATCATAACTAATGCAAAGTAAAGTGCACCAAGGTACACACCTCCATCATCAAGTGTATCGTGATGCATTGTTGTTCGGAAGAATACACTTATTATGATCAAAATAATTAGAAGAAGCTGCAAATGCAACACATTTTTCCTGTATGAGAATTTCCGGGTCATACTGTATAGTACAACAGACTACTATTATTTTAGGTTCTGATTGCCAATAACTAAAATGAGGACAGGGTCAAAAGATTTCATTTTGGCTATAACAAGAGAGTTGGAGAGGGGAAAAAATTTACCTGTATAAATTTGAAAATAAATACAGAAGAATTCCGCTTCAGTAGTAGCATCTGCCAAGAGAAACTAACCCTCAGAAGCCTGGCCCTTGTCACACCATAAGTACTAGTCCATAGAGCGGCAGGATGGTTGCAACGTTTGTCATATGGAATGGCCAACTCCTGGGTCAAAGAATTACCTACACGAAATAATTGAAAACCTTCTACAAACTTTTCAACAGGTACATATCTGTAAGGATTGTCGAGGAACCAATACTGCTGTTGATCTTTTTCAGATGTAACCTGATCATGAGTATTCAAGAGGTGAGCCCAAAAACAAGAACGAGCATAACTTTAATTCAAGGCACCCCAAAATAGTACCTCCTGTAGAAAGTCAGCGACATTTTTTCTATATGGACACCTGAAACCCATAAAAGCAAAAAATTCAATTGCAGCTTCACGTGGTCCCTGATACACAATTTGTCCCTCGCTTAAAAGAATTATGTCATCAAACATCTCATAAGTTTCAGGATCCGGTTGCAAGAGCGATACTAGTGTTGTACAATCAAAAGCATGCGTTTTGTGCCTTAGATATTTGATAATTTGATGAGTTGTTGAACTATCTAGTCCAGTGGATATCTCATCCATGAAAAGGACACTAGATGCACCCACGAGTAGTTCAGCTGCCAAAATGTTTATATGTTAGTAATCAATGCTGAACATTTTCCGCACATGCAAACAAGCAACATGAAAGTAATGTGAAGGAGCTACCGGTGGTAAGTCGCTTTTTTTGGCCCCCAGAGATCCCTTTTAGCATTTCATCTCCCACCAATGTATCGGCACAAATATCCAATCCTAATATCTTTGTTAAAATTCAGATGGATATATGAGAAGTAATGTAAAAATAATGGACCAAAATATGCATGGACCAAAATATGCATTTATTTTCTCAGAAGTGAGAAAATCTGGCATTTATTGTACCTTTATGATATACTCCACAAGAAAACTTGTCTTCTCCCCTAGTGCCACTGCCTAGGAGAAAACCAATATTTCAATACAGATATAAATATGCTCTTTTGGAACACAAATTCAGGGCCACATTAATCTAAGAGAACTTCAACCAGGAAAGTTACCTTGATGAACATATCTAGATCTTCATCCGGGGTTATTCCAGCATTTCTCTCTCTCTTCAGAAGTTCCCTAAGTATTTCTAAGCCAAAAGTTGATGGTTCCCCAACCAAATTTCACATAAAGCGCATAAGAAACGCGTACTTATAAAATTACTTCAATAACAGATCATGAATCTCTAATTAAGCGTACCACTCTTAAATCCAGCACCCTGACATCGCCCTGAGAATTCAAGGACCTCCCTCACTGTCATCTCTGCAATGTGCCAATCCTGTTGGCTAACATATGCTGAAGTCCTCTGAGGTGTAAACTCCTTCAGATTGTATCCATTATACGTAATTTTCCCTGACATCTGCAAAGTAGTTTTACTACATTGATAAGAAGAAAAAACAGACAATATCTAATAACAAATATAACAATTAAATAAGTCCAATTTCCAGGTTCAGCCTTCCCCTGGACGAACCAGATGCGGGGATAACAAATTATTTGAAATTCCAGGAAATCAACAGAATATGTTCTAACATGGAGATACCTAGTCATTCTATTTTCCAAGAAGAAAAGCATTTTTGTGCTCTTCTTGATACAACGGTGTGGATTTACTTAAAGTAATAGGACAGTGTAACACACAGCTAACCAAATTTTATGTTCAGATTTCACCAGAATATCTGTAAACATATAAAGTTAATACACAGATCAACACGGCTTAGGGACACCAATATCGAATGAACATTAGCTGAGTCAATTCTGAGTGTGCAATTTAGAAAAAATATATTGACATTAAATATATTTTTTTACTTTGCTTTCAAGACACTATTGTTTACCAGAAAAGACAGGAAAGGACTAGATGCATTAAAGCACAGTTTCTTCTTAGCCAAGTCCGTGAATGGCCTATTTAAGATACTTGATCTACACAAAAGTCTAACAAGTTTTCACTGAATAATTATTTTTAAATGATGAAAATTGATAAAGGGCATTAATATCAATACGAAAAATAACGTCACTGTACCTGCAAGCTAGGACTAAGGCAGTTTGCAAGAGCCAAAAGAAATGTGGTCTTTCCAGAGCTTGGGGGGCCCAAAAGGAGAGTCAACCTAAATGATCAATTAAATTCATTAAAATGAAAGAGTTGATTTGACCATTCAATGAAGCTCGATATCTACCTTGAAGGACGAATGATTCCACTGATGTTGTGTAATATAGATAAGTTCACTCTTCTACCAGGGAAAATCCTGAGCCATCTCAAGAAACTCTTTTTTTTTTTTTTTTTTTTTTTTTTGTCATTTTCCCACAGAAACATTAGTATTAGAACAATGCTGGGTAAAATGATTTTACGTTATTATAAATCTCTACTCTGTAGGCCTACCTCAGTCATATCAAAAACAAAATTAGAGATGGTTGGCAGTGCTCTGCTTCCAACATGGACTGATGCATCCACCTTCAGATTCTGAAATCGAACCTCAACTTTCGGAAATTCCAGATAAACTCTGTAATGAACATGTTCAAATTGCAATACTTCAGGCATTTAGTACACGTCCCAACAATTGGCATCGATGCCAGGAGCCGCAGAATAAGAAAGTAAATTAGAATAACTCACTGTAGAATACTTATCATGCGTAAATTGCACGACCGACTATCAAATATGAATATCTGTATTGAAACACAATACAAAACTTAAAAAATGCCTATAGAACAGATGGTTTTGAACTATTGAAAATTTAAAATGCTTGAATATATCAATAAACTAGCTGCCCACTGGATGCATCTCTCAACAATAGCACTCCTGCATATTTGCAAGAGTCAACATTAGGTTTAAAAGTGAATCAATATTAGGTTTAAGACTTTTAGTTCTCCGACCATGGAGCTGAAAGTCAAATTCACGTTATCTGCAACTTATAAAGTAATGAGATTGCACCATTACTAAAATAGTCGCATAACATCCGTCATACTGTGAGGAGGAGTCCAAACTGAAAGTGCTAAGAACCAAGAAATAGGCAGACATTAACTCGGTCCTGTACAGGGATTGTAAATTCTATCGTGGCAATATGTAAATGTTATCAGTGGAATGAAGCACTCTTAAGTCTTAACCATTTTCCTTTTCCAACTTTGGGCCAATTCAATAAAAGGGATTGATTAGAATCACAAACTTGTAATCAACGATCTAAATTCTTCGAATAAGAAGTTTCAAGATAGCAATCTATTAAACCGACTCCTTTGTAGACCAATCTTTGGGACGATATCGTGAACAACTAACTGATCAAACGTCATTAATCTAATTGTAAAATTGACAACTACAAACTATTCCGTAATCAATTTGACTATACAATTATGAGATGATTTTGATTCCCATATTTTTTTTTCTCATTAAGGGAACCAGCCAAACATGTTGTGTATGAATACCATTTGTTATATAAGCATCATTCTAACTATTATTATTCATAATTCAGGAGGAAAAAAAAATCTTAAATCTTCTCGCTTAATAAAAAAAATTAAGAAATATAAATCCAAGTTACTTTTGCCCAAAANATTCATCTGAAGAAATCTGGGAAGTATATTATAAGTATAATTGATTGACATTTGTGAATGAAAGGGAGGAGAGGAGGTAGATGACGGTAGGTTTTAGGGGTTGGGAAAAAGGGGCAAAATTTTTTAAATTTCAAAGCAGTTAAAACGGTTGGCAATAAGACCGTGTTTGGATGACACTTTTCCTCGATTAGAATTTAGAATTGAATATGAATCATAATTTCCTGTGGTAATATTTTACCATGCATATAGAAATAAGTTTTATGAATTCGAAAAATATTATTTTAAGTTATGTTTTTGCCAACTATAAACTGTTTAACAAGTTTAATCTCTATTACTTGATAGGTTTTTTTTAATTATTCGACAAAAAATATTAATTCGTACTAGTCGGGCATCTGAATTCAGCCTAGTTTTGAATTCTTATTATTTATATATCCTTTAGTATGAGAATCTCAAACTTCAATTTTTCTAGCAACATGGTTGTCTTGGACGATTCTTCAAGATGTCTCGTTAAACCTAATAAGATTTAAGTGGAAACGATATTCAATAAGCTCTTCATACACATATGTCCAATCTAACTTTGAATGCTTTATGTTTTTTGGTATAAAAGGAATCAAAACTTCAGTTTTTGCATGAAAGTGCAAATTCAAAGACATTTTAAATATAAATAATCTCGAAAATCCTCTTTAAAATTCTTATGATGCGTTTAGCACGTCCTATATCCATTCTATAGGGCGTTTGGAGTCGAAAGTCTTTGCTGTCTGTTATTGGGTTGCATGTATGATCTTTTCTCTTTTTTCAGAAGCTAGGATTGGAAGGCCTAATATTTTACTAGACCCCTGTTTGACAATTATTATTTTTAAACTCTTTTTTTTACATATTCATTTTCAACCACGCATTCACACAATAAAATATTTTACATAAATTCAAAACTTTTTTCTACTTTTAACCACAAGTTCTTTTAAAAATCACTATTCAAATTTTTTTATTTTTTTTATACAAATAATTGCCCACAAACAGGGGCTAAATTAGCTATCCAACAAGGTAGACTTAGTGATTATTTGTAACTTTCAATCCATATAATAGGAAAAAATGAATTGAATTGAGATAGCAAGCAAGGAAATAAGTGAGATTTATAAAAATGCTTTTTTTATTGATCAAAGTTAAAATTAAGTAAGTTACTTATCTTGACACAAATGTAAGAGTTGTTCTTAAAAAATAACATGTTTTACTTTAAAGTAATTTTTCTTATAAGTAAATTTGAAAATAAATAATTGTTTCATCAAAGTTCAAATAAGTTATTTATTTGACAATAGCGAAAGAGTTACTTTTTAAAGTAACTTTGGCTTATGATTAAATAAGCATGTATTAAAATAAACATGTTTTCTTTTTATTAATCAGATTTAAAATAAATTCCATGTTTTGACCCTAATTAAAAAATATATATATATAGTTTTCAAAATATTAACTTTTACTTCTAAGTAAAAATGAAATTTCTAAATTTTTTATTGATCAAAAATAAAATTAATAAATTACTTAAGACGTACTTTTGAAATTAACTAAGGTTTGCTCATGAGGAAATAAGTTTGTTTAAAATTGATTGTGCGCTCATGAGACACGATATAGGATGTATTTATTATTTTCCCCGTCAATTCTAGCTTACAAGAAAACCTCTTATTTTGGCAAATTTATAAATGATTTATAAGAAAGAATAATAATAGCTAGATTTTCATAAAATGTGTAGAAAAAAAAATGAGCAATAAATTACGAATGTATGATTAAAAATTAATATTTATTTTGATTGAATTTATAAATTATATAAATTGTTATCCAAACGGAGGCGTAGTAGTATACAAGTAACATGTTTCGTGAAAAGGAAAAACAGTGTAATGTAGTACGTCCCAAGTAATGGAAAATAATGGCCTTGTTTTCTAGAAGAAGATGTTTGAATTTAATAATGCTACGGAGTTCTGTCATTGTTAAGTTAGACAAAGTTAGGGAATTGTAGCTCAATCGTTGTTAAATATTAGTATTAATTATCATTATTTTAAGGACATTTAGAAGAGTGCTATCTAACATTATTTTTAAAAGCATATTTCGGTGCGAAACTTGACCTTTCTTCTAGACTGGTTGAAAATAAAACTTAGGACGTGTTTGATTGCGAACACACTTGCAATGGAACGGTAGATAGTCGAGTGAAATTCAATCGATGAAAGACTCAAATGTTTTTATTGTTGTTTTGGATCCACAATCAATCCTATGGATCTTTAGGTACATGAAAATGAAATAAATTTTAGACAATTCAATTGTCTAAAAATTATCAATTAAATGTGTTTGATTAATTTTATTTTCAATCTAAAAATTGTTATATTTGTCGATTTTTTATTGGTGAGTAAACGTGAGAGAAAGGGACTAAATGAGATAGTGAAATACTTGAAAAATAAAAACATATTCTCTCTAAAGAAAATATTTTCCCTATTTTTAAGAAAAATATGATCACATGACCAAAAGTAGAAAAATATATTCAATGAAAAAGATATCAATTAAACAGTAAAAAAGTAGAAATTTGAGTGAAAAATGACATTTTTCATGAAAAATATTACAATCAAACTCATTCTTTTATACAAGATATATTCCCGTTTGTTTCCTATTAATATAAGAATGAGAATGAAAAATATAGTCGATAAGAACTCACAAAAGAAATAAAAATTCAAATATGATGACTTGATGTGATGAATAACGATCATATTTTTTCATTTTAATGGTCAGATAATGGAAACAAACAAGGGTAAAAAATGAAGGATGACAACACAGGTTGTTTACTCTTTAAAAGTAGATATTTGGTGTTTAACACTAAATTTAGGTGACATCACAACATTAAGTGCTTGTTTGCAACTTTTTTTTTTTTTTTTTAAATCTTAGAGAGCGAAAATAAGCTCTTTTGAAGTAAGTTTAGGTGCCTTGCTCAGTTTTAATGAGCTTATAATTTGTTCTAACTTAACTAAGCATTTCACAGTATAACTTTAAAGGGTAATTGACAAAAGACTCATTTAATTAAATCTATTACATTCGATCATATGGACTTGTGTTCAAACACAACTAAGGTTACATAGCACTATCCATTTATAAATAGCAATATAATGTTGATTAATAGTCTTTTAATTTGTAAACCACCTAGCAAAAAAAATATAAATAAATAAAAGCCATCTCAACTTCATTAGACAATCAATAAAAATTAAAAAGTCTCATTATCATCTAGACGTGATCAACACAGTTGTTCATACATAGCGTTATTCTTATGTTTTCTACACTTTGATTTCATCTTATTCTAACAAAGAATTTTTATACGCCCACATAGATGAACTATTTAACATGGGTCTCTTCGATGGTGGCTACGGGTTTTGACACCATCGCCCCAAGCCAACCTTCCCACAAATGGCCAGCAAGTTTGACAAGCATCAATATGCAGTACTTTATCTAGAATACTGCGAGCATTTTTGCATACGATACCGTCATTAGTATACTTTTATGTACTATAAGTTGTTGACCCCAAAAAGTGTTGCCAACAGATGTCGGATCCACCCGCGCACACGTGAGCGAAGGTCCTACACGTTAAGACACATGGACGGTCTAGAACGAACAAATCGGGGGCATGGGAGTAGCTCAACGACGCGGGACGAGAACGTTCGGAATCCGACGGGACGTTCTTAATCCGATTGTACAATAATTACCAATCGACGTTTGTAAATGTATATCTAAATACGTATGAACTCGTGTGTGTTGCAAGATAATAAGAGAGTAAAATGTGGTTTCTTGTATTGATTCTTGCATTAGCCCTTCAATGTTATACAGGGAAAGTATTTATAGTGTTACATGTGAAATGATAGCCCTTAGATGAGGTGGCATCTGGCCTCATCTCCTTAACTCAAACATCCAATCCTAGTCATCATCCTTGACTTGCTAGCTTGCTGCGCATTTATTGCTTGTGCAGAACCCTCATGCTAGTGATAAGACTTGACATATGCACTCATGATAAACGTTCCATCAATCATTCAAACAAAATCTTTACGTAGAAGATCTCTTGGGAGAGATGATCATGGAAGAAGTTCCTTCAAGGTTTGGGGGCTTCTGTCGCTCACGTATCACTTCTGCTGCAGGGCTTCGGAAATATCCACAGGCCTCGACGTATGGAGTTCGGCAACATTAAAGGCCTAGGTATATGGGCCTCGGCATGACGAGCCTCGGCCATACATGCCACCTCGGCTGGAGTGCCACCGTGGCTCGGATTGAGTGGGCCATAGGCCCACGTATGTTGGCATAGTATGACAACACGTAACAATAGTCCCCCAAGTCCAAGTATAGTCATTTATGTAATACGTGGACTTTGATGAAGTAAAACCAGTGGGTTGGGTAAAAAATTGAAAGAATATAATTTTTGAACCTAAATAATAGTCCTCTATGTCCAAGTATAGATATTTATATCATGGTTGGAGTTAGAAATGTGTTGTCGCGAGTGAATGATGAAGAAGCCAAGGATTATGCCGAGGTGGTTAGGAAATCGAACCTACAAGGTTTGATGGCTAAATGTTGTAGATGAAGCCGAGGTGGTTGGGAAACCGAACCTGCGAGGCTTGATGGTTGAATGTTATAGATAAAGCCGAGGTTCATTGACAATAATTGTGCCTCGGCAGTTGTGCCAATAATTTGATGTTTTGCGCATGTTTTCGAGGAAAGCTGGCTGAACCACTGCGATTTCCAAAGCGCCTGTCGCCGTTAAATTAAAATCGTAATTATTAGAACAGCTAGAGCTTCTAGAAGCAGACACGTTGGATGAGGTGCGTAGGGAACAAGCTTGAATTTGAGGCGTAGGTTTAAAAAACTATTTGAATTCTACGCCTCGGATTTGATTTAAATTGAAGGGTTCAGATTGAATGAGATTCGATCTGACGGTGGGAGTTCGTCTGGATCCTTTATAAAAGGCGAGAGAACTCCCATTTTCAGAATTTTTCAGCATTCGCAATTTGATTTTTCCTCTTAGAGCTTAGGCATTCCAGCGTTGAGACAATTCCGTCCACTGCTTTTTCCGGCAAACTGTGTTCCCGTAGTTTTTCAGTAGGTATTTTTCACAGAAAATTCTCTTATTGTTTTCTTAGTTGCTTTCTGAGATGGAATCGACTTCGGGTAGGGAGTTGGTCACTATCGCGTTATTTGGTTAGGGGTCTAGTTATAGGGGGACTCCGAGGTTGAGCAGATTGCTATGACCGAAGAGGAGGTAGATTACAATGTAGAGTGGGGGCGTCTAGAGTCCCTTCGAATATGACGTCGAAGAGGTTGGGGGAGATAAGGAAGAGGTACTGTGTACCTCATTATGTGGAGATGCTAGTCCCCGAGGCCTATGAACGAGCTTGCTATTCGAAGCCGGGGTGCGTGGCAGTGAGCGAATATTTATTTAAGGCAGGTATGCGTCTTCCTCTGCACCCCTTCTTCAGGGCGGTGCTGAGAAATTTCATGTTGTCGCCAGCCCAGGTTCTGCCAAATGGGTAGAGCCAGTTGGTAGGCTTGTACTTCCTGTGGAAGGAAGTGTCGCTTGGGGAGGACATGCCTCTCCACGTTTTTATGACCCCCTTTCAGCCTAGGATAATAGGTAAGGAGTCCAAGTGGTGGTATTACTTGACTCCCTGGGAGGCCCATGCACCTTTTGTGGTGGGGCTGCCTTCTTCCATAAAGGGGTGAAAGGAGTCGTGATTCTGGATTAAGGACAGGTGGCAGGCGGTGGAGGGAGACAAAGCCCTGTCTTGCACAGTACCAACCCAGTACTACGAAGCTCGTGAGTCTCCCACCCTAGTAGTTTGCATTCCTTTTTTAGCTTTAATTTTTTGTCTAACTGTTGATGCCTCGTTTGAATATTGCAGTACGAGGTTCGAGCTGAGAAGGGAGGAGTTTGAAGTGATAGATGATATTTACAAGGGACCTCTAAAGCGTCGCCACTTCGACCACCTCATCGACAGAAGTTGCCATTTCCTGGACTTCGAACTGATGGCCTCCAAGGGTATGAAGCTTCCACACTTGCATATTTTTATGTTTTCATTTTAGTACTGATGCGCTGTGTTCTGTAGATAAGTTCAAGAGGAAGGAGTACCCAGCTCCTGACATAGCGTCCATACTGAGGGCAACTTCCACTGTGAAGGCGAGGCCCCTGAAGCCAGGGTCAAGTGCTCCGAAGGAGGTCCGAGGTAGAGTTGAACGACTCTCCAAGGACAACACCTCGCGGGCTTCCGAATAGGGAACCCCCTAGAGGCCAGAAAAGTCCAAGGAGCCTTAAGGGAAGGAGAAAATCTCTGAGGAGCCGAAGAAGAGGAAACTCGTGCACATCTCCAGCTCGTCTGGGAAATTTGGGAGTTCTGTTTCCCAAGGCAAAGAAGTCGGACCGTCGAAGCTACTGGAAGCCGTCTCGAAAGTGGCTAAGATTGAAATGGTGAGGCGCGCGGAGGTTGACGAGGCGAGAGAGGAGGCTGCAAAGAGGCAAGCCGAGGTAGCTGAAGAGGAGGCTGCCAAAGAGAAACCTGTTCGAGTACAAGGCAAGTCTCCGAGCTTCCTTGCCGGCAGGGAGGAGCCTCTTGCCCTAGCTTTGGTGGAGGCCCTGCCACCTGAGATCCGAAGCACCACAGAAAGTTTTTATAGATTCTGGACGGATCGGTGGCAGCTGCACGCCTCCTCCTGTGATGCGACGAATTTGACCAGGGCTCTTATGAGTCAAAGTGTTAGGACCTTTGGTCTTGCATTGGAGTGCAGGGAGGCTCTTACTGACTTTCAGACGAGGACCCTGTCCTCTGAGAAGAAGGTTGCCTCCCTTGCAGAGGAGCTGAAGGCAGCTAGGGCCGAAGCTCAAGATGCCAGGGCCCAAAAACTTGAAGAATCGGCCAAGCTGGAGTCTGCCTTGGCCCAAATAGAGGCGTTGAAAAGAGAGGTGCATGAGTCCTAGTGCGAGGTAGCCTTCTTGACAAAGAAGGTGGAGGTTTCCAATGACCACTAAAGGGTGACAGCCGAAGCCTTGGAGAAGGCTAACAGGGAGCTGGCAGGGGCCCAAGATGCATATAAGTTCATCGAGGGCCAAATCAAGTGGTATGTCAATGATGCAACCCATGCTAGGGAGGAAGCCCAAAATGCAAGGGAAGAGGCAGTGAAGGACTATATTGCCAATTTCCACAACACTGCGGAGTACCAGAGCTTCAGCACCTACTGGAGGAACTTTGCTTACGCCGAGGTGATGGAATGGGCTGAGGAGTTGTACCCAAATCAGGACCTGTTGCAACTCAGGTCTGAGTTTGTGGACGAGATGCCTCAAACCCCAGCTAATGAGGCGGTGGGAGATGAAGCAGCAGATACAGGAGAAGCAATCTCTGACGCTCAAGCTACGGAAATCCCAGCTGCTGAAGCACCTCCATCACCTTCCCAGGCTTAAGATAGTTTTCTTTTCAGTTATGCATGATGTACTGGCCTTAGGCCCTCCTTTGTAATTTCAATTGAAAATCAATACAATATCTCTTTTGCTTAATGTTGTTCCTTTCTCTGAAGTGTATTGGCCTCGCTAAGCAATTGAACGTAATATTGATTGATGAACTAAATAACTTTAATTGGGTATCCCAACTCCAATCACTTTAACAAATAAATTGTATGAAAGTTATGACCAATATTGGACTTAAGCAAATGAATTGTACTTAAGGTTAATAATCGTAACCTGAGGAGGTTTAAAGAATAAATCGTTGCAGCCGAAGTTGGAATTTTATTCTGATTCATGTACAAGCCTCGGATTTCAAGCGAGGTGGCCTAGAAAAGGACGCGTGCCTCTCCTCTAAGGTGGAGACGCTTTACAACATGGTAGATTGTGCAGCCACGTTGAAACTTCTCCCTTTGACTTTCAGCCTCGTCAAAAAGGGAGGCATGTGCATGAACCTCGAAGTTCAAGCGAGGTGGCCCAGAAACGGATGCTTGCCTCTCCTCCGAGGTGACGACGCATCCCAACATGGTGGATGGTGCACCCATATTAAGGCTTCTCCCTTTGACGTTCAGCCTCGTCAAAAATGGAGGCGTGTGCATGAACCTCAGAGTTCAAGCGAGATGGCCCAGAAACGGACGCTTGCCTCTCCTCCGAGGTGACGACGCTTCCCAACATGGTGGATGGTGCAGCCATGTTGAGGCTTCTCCCTTTGACATTCAGCCTCGTCAAAAAGGGAGGCATGTGTATGAATCTCGGAGTTCAAGCGAGGTGGCCCAGAAACGAACGCCTGCCTCTCCTCCGAGGTGACGACGCTTACCAATATGGTGGATGGTGCAGCCATGTTTAGGCTTCTCCCTTTGACGTTCAGCCTCGTCAAAAAAGGAGGCGTATGCATGAACCTCAGAGTTCAAGCGAGGTGGCCCAGAAACGGACGCTTGTCTCTCCTCCGAGGTGAGGTAGAAATGCGACACGTTAATTTAATCACATAATTTTATTGAACCATAGAAATGTTAAAGGAGCTGGGAAAGGTCGTCCAGCATGGTGGTACATTCATTAGTAATAGATTCTGAGGTGCTCGAAGTTCCATGGAAGGGGTTGGGCCTTGCTGTTCATGTCTTCAATCCAGTAAGTCCCAGGCCGGATCTCTTCTTTAATTTTATATGGGTCGTCCCAGGTCGGACCCAAGGAATCGAAACCAGGTTCCTTTGAGGAAAGGAAAATTCTTCTAAGGACCAAATCGTTGATTCAGAATGATCTCTTCTTGACCTTTGTGTTGACGTATCTCGTCATCTTCCTTTGATATGTATCGAGCTTCAGCTGGGAGTCATCTCTTCTTTCTTCAATGAAGTCGAGGTCGCACCTCCTAAGCTCGTAATTTGTCATCTCACTAAAATGCAAACGTCTTGGAGATGGTAGTCCGACCTCGACGGGGCTCATTGCCTCAGTTCCAAATGCCACGAGGAAGGGTGTTTCCCCAGTTGGGGTCCTCGTGGTGGTTCGGATCGCCCAAAGTACTTGTGGCATTCATCCACCCAGGCCCTCTTTGACACATCAAGCTTCCTTTTTAGGACATGTTGATTGTTTTGTTGACAGCCTCAACTTGGCCATTTGCTTGTGGGTGGTGAGGTGTGGAGAAATGCTTCTTGATGCCAAGTTCCTCGCATAGTTCTCTAACCTTCTTGTTGTCGAATTGTCTACCATTGTCTGAGATGATCGAGCAGGGAATCCCGAACCGACATATAATATTCTTCCATAAGAACTTAGAAGTGTTTGCCTCTGTAATTTTTGCCAACGGTTCGGCCTCAACCCATTTTGTAAAGTAATCGATGGCCACAATTGCAAAGCTTGCACCTCCTCTACCTTTAGGTAGAGGACCTATGAGGTCCACACCCCACTTCGAGAAAGGTCAAGGGCTGGAGACCGCAGTCAAATCCTGTGACAGTTGTCTTTGTATCGAAGAGAATCGTTGGCATTTGTCACACTTTCGTACAAACTGGAGGGAGTCCCTTTTCAGGGTAGGCCAGTAGTACCCCTGCCTCAATATTTTTTGTGCTAAAGATAGACCTCCAGAGTGATTGTCGTACACGCCCTCATGGACTTCTCTTAATATGTAATTAGCCTCTTCTCCTCCGACGCACCATAAGAGTGGAGAGGAGAAGCTTCTCTTAAAGAGAACATCATCAACGAAGAGGAAGTGGGCTGATCTCCTCCTTAGCTTGTAGGCCTCAAGCTTGTCAATGGAAAATACCTGGTCTTTAAGGTATGCTACAATCGGCTGCATCCAGGTCAGGGTCCCAACGACCCACATGACATTGGGGGCCTCGGTCGATGGTAGGAGGAGGTGCTCTATAGGTTCTACTGTGAGTAATTCTGAATCCTTGCTACTAGCGAGCTTAGAGAGTGCATCCGCATGAGAATTTTCGATACGGGGGATCTGAGTCAGTTCGAATTTTTCAAAGGATGGGATGAGGTTCATCACCATTTTCAGGTAGGAGGCCATTGTTTTGTCCTTAGCTGAGAAGTTACCATTTATTTGGCTAACAACCAGTTGGGAGTCACTGCTTATGAGGAGCCTCTTTACTTTGTATTTCCTTGGCCAGCCTGAGGCCTCCAAGTAGTGCCTTGTATTCTGCTACATTGTTGGTGGCTTTGAACCCGAACCTCACCGTTGAGTTTAGCTTGTGACCTTCAGGGTTGATGAGGACCACTCCAGCACCTGAGCCGGCGTCTCCAGCCGGCCCATCCACGAATAAGTTCCATGTAGGGGGCTCGGCGGGTTCCATGATTTCATCTACGTTAGGTAAGTTGGTGAATTCTGCCACAAAGTCAACCAAGGCCTGACCCTTGATGGCTGCCATAACCTTGAACACGAGGTCAAATTCGCTTAGCTCCACTGCCCACTTCAATAATCTTCCCGAGGCATCAGGCATTTGGAGCACTTACCTTAGGGGAAAGTTTGTCAGCACGTTGATGGTGTGAGCTTAGAAGTAGGGTCTTAGTTTCCTGGAGGCCGTGATCAAGGCCAAAGCGAGCTTCTCCATATCGAGGGTAACGGGTTTCCGATGATAGGAGTGCTTTACTTGTATAGTAAACTGGAAGTTGGGTGGTTCCCTCTTCTCGAGTCAGAATCGAGCTGATGGCCTCATTTGAGACGGCTAGGTATAATTGTAGGATTTCTCTAGGCTTCGATTTGGAGAGGAGGGGGGCCTGCCCCAGGTGCCTTTTCAGGCCTTGGAAAGCCTCTTCACATTCCTCGTTCCATTAGAACTTCTTTCCGGCTTTCAGCACTTTGAAAAATGGGAGGCATTTGTCTGTAGCTTTAGAGACGAAGCGGCTAAGTGTGACCACCCGCCCAGTCAAACTTTGCACTACTTTTAGCTTTTGGAGAGACCTCATCTTGTATAGGGCCTCAATCTTCTCTGAGTTGGCTTCAATTCTGCGTTGATTGACCGTGTATCCTAAGAATTTACTGGAAGCCACTCCAAAGGCGCACTTGAGGGGGTTGAGCCTCATCCTATATCTTCTCAAGATCTGGAATGTGCTGTTGAGGTGCGTTATGTGGTCTTCAGCTTCCAGACTTTTTACCAACATGTCATCCACTTATACCTCCATCGTCTTGCCGATGAGGTCCATAAATATTTTGTTGACGAGCCTTTGATAAGTTGCTCCGGCATTTTTCAACCTGAAGGGCATCATCCTATAACAATAGAGGCATCGATCTGTGATGAAAGAAGTGTGCTCCTCATCGATCGGGAGCATGGGTATTTGGTTGTAGCCGGAGTATACGTCCATGAAGCTTAACAACTCGTGCCTAACCGTAGAATCCACTAGCTGGTCAATCCTTGGGAGAGGAAAGCTGTCTTTCGGGCAAGCTCTGTTGAGATTGGTGAAATCGATGCACACCCTCCACTTGCCATTGTGTTTCTTTACCAATACCGGGTTGGAGACCCACCTCAGATAGGTAGCTTCCCTGATAAAGCCGTTTTGGATGAGCTTCTGAACCTCTTCCTTCAGAGCCTCGTACCTTTCAAGATTGAGGGCTATCCTTTTTTGCCTGTGTGGGGCAACCTTAGGATCGACCTTCAAGTGGTGGCAACTGATCTTGGGGTCTATGCCTACCATGTCCTCATACTTCCAAGCAAAGACATCAAGGTTCTTACTTAGGAAATCTTTAATCTTTTCCCTCAGAGTGTTGGATAAGCCATTGCCTACTCTTAACATCTTGGATGGGTCTCGAGGGTCCATCGAGAAGTTCTCAAGTTTCTCGACTGGGGATGCTTGTGGTTCGTGTTCAATTATGCGGGGATCGATCTCGTCAATGACCAAGACCTCTGGATTGGGTGGTGCAACTATCATATCGATATCTTCTGGTTCAGTGGGAGCATCACCTGAGACGTCAGCCATGACTATATCGGCTATGATTACATGGACGTCCCGGGGCTCTACCTTTTTTATGGAGCTTAGATAGCACTCTCGCGATCCTCTTTGGTCACCTCTCACCGTTGCTATCCCATTTTCCATCGAAATTTCATGCATAGGTGGTGGATGGAGGTGACTACTCTCAATTCCTTTAGGGCTGGCCTACCTAATACTCCATGGTAAGCCGATCGACTGCTGACAATGAGGAACTTCATGAAGTTCATCGTAGTTTGGGGAGACTCTCCCATCTCCACTGCAAGCGTTATCTTTCCCCTTGGAGTGATGCTATCTCCTGTGAATCCATACAGAGGAGTTGTGGTGGGTGTCAACTGATGATCCAATATCATCTTGTCAAAGGCGGATCCGAATAGAATGTTGACAGAGCTACCGTTGTCAACTAACATTCGCTTGAGCCCATTTCGGGCTATGACGGTCCTCACAACAAGTGCATCGCAATGGGGAAAGTGAACTCTTTCAGCGTCTTCCTGAGTGAAGACAATGGGTGGGATTTGGTTCCTCCGGGAGCTATTGTCCACAATGTAACTTGTCAAAGGGGGGTGTTTAGCCTCCCGGGCGTAATTTCTTTCCATACAGAGGAGTTGTGGTGGGTGTCAACTGATGATCCAATATCATCTTGTCAAAGGCGGATCCGAATAGAATGTTGACAGAGCTACCGTTGTCAACTAACATTCGCTTGAGCCCATTTCGGGCTATGACGGTCCTCACAACAAGTGCATCGCAATGGGGAAAGTGAACTCTTTCAGCGTCTTCCTGAGTGAAGACAATGGGTGGGATTTGGTTCCTCCGGGAGCTATTGTCCACAATGTAACTTGTCAAAGGGGGGTGTTTAGCCTCCCGGGCGTAATTTCTTTTGGCGTTTCATGTTTCACCGTCAACATACGGGCCTCCAAATATGGTATCTATCTCGTGGATAGGAGCCTCATTCTGGACTTGTCGATTTCTTCGGTGTCTGTGCCCTTCCGTGGGCCTCTCCGTATCACGCTCCCTTCGTCGTGGAGAAGCATCCCTTTGATGAGGAGCAGCCTCCTCGCGCCCATGTTGGTTGTCGTGCTTGGGTGGGTGCCTATTTGCTTGGGGCGATTCATTTCTGTGCCTAGGGGTTTCCGCCCTGGAGCGGTGCGCAAAGTCTCGGCAATCCGCTGTGTCGTGTCCATAGGACATGTGGTGTACACAGTATCCTAGTGGGTTCTAATTCGACCTATTTCTAGGTCCCGAACCCCGGCCTCGACCTCTCCCTCTACGAGATCCTTGGGGGGTTTCTATCTGATGGGCGTTAGTGATTGGGTTGATATCCTTATATGCCAAGGTAGGAATCGCGTTCAAAGTGGTGGTGGCAAGTACTTGGCCAGAACTCTCATTCTCAACCTGGTTCATTTGGTAGTCCATCAGGTGGGAAGTCGGCCCTCTAGCAAGCTGTCTCTGAGGTGGTGGGAGGCCTCTACTTGCCCTGTTCCTATGCCCAATCAATTCTTCATTGATGATTTCCTTCCTCATCATCTCGAGTAGGGCATCATAGATAGTGGGATCTTGATTTTGCACGTCCCTCTAGAATAAGGTATTCATGTTCAGGCCTCCCCTTAAGGCAGATAGTGCCTCACGATCGGTGACTTGCACGTAATACGTCATTTCGTCTGTGAAGCAAGAGAGGAAGCTCTTTAGGGATTCCCCATGTGCTTGTCTCATGTCTTAGAGACGCTGGATGGGGCCTCTCCTTCTTTGCTTACCACAAACCTCTTCAAGAATGTTGTCTTAAACTCGGCCAACTTCTTATGCTCCCCGATGGCAACTTGCTATACCATATTTCAGCCATTACACTAAGTGTTAAATGGAAAGCTCTTTACTTTACAACTGGGGTGGCGCCCTTTAGGCTCATGTGGGTTTTATAAGCATTCAGGTGCTTCTCTGGGTCGCCCCTTCCGTCATACTTTGGTATCTTTGGCATTACATAGTGACTTGGAACCTGGGCATTTCTTAGTTCCCTTGAGAACGACAAATTCTCGTCGTCATCGTCCAAGTCACAGGACCTCTGATGTTCATCTGAATCATATTCTTCGGCCTCTTGCCGTGGTTGTTAGTGAGAGGTCCAGGGATAGTTCCTAGCCTTTTCCTTCCTTCTTTGGCACCTATTTCTAGGCGGAGCAACACGGGGGACATTTTCATGCCTTTCTTCCGGTTGCTGAGGCATCGGAGGTGGAGGCTGTGGTCTTGTCCAAGGCTGATGTGTTTGCTGTTGTCTAAGCCTCGGTTCAGCGGGGCAGATTCTATCAAATACACTGTCTACCCTCCTATGTCTTGACTCTTGCTCATATGGAGGTGGGAAGTTATCATGGTTTAATGGGACCTCGGTGGGTCAGCTAGAAGCGTAGTTGGAGGAAACATCAACTTCCACTTCCTTTTCAATGAGCTTCTACCTCGGCTATAGTCCGATGAGGCAGTTCTATCGTATGGAGGAATGGGGAAGCTCCCTTGGCCTTGCATTTGGGCCATGAGCTTCCTCATAACTAAGTTTTGGCTAGCAATGTCTCGCATGTTGGTCGCTATGGCAGCCATTTCTCTTGACAGTCAGGCCATTGCCCGCATTCCACCCCTTCTTCGGGGTGGTGGAGTCTTTGCCGGGCTGCTGGGGCAGAGGGTGGAGGATGTACATTTGCGTTTTCTCTTACCCTCCTAGGGGGTGCGTCTTCGTTTGAACTCATTTTATTTTCGTTTGACTTCAGATTTTGCTAAGTCGTGGGGCTTCCTCTTGTTCCTTTTCAAGATCAAATCCTTTTTTCAAGGGGGTTGCCCAAATGTTCTTCAATAAGCTTCCACCACAAGATTGTTCGTGGGTATGGTATGGTTTCTCACAGACGGCGCCAATCTGTTGACCCCAAAAAGTGTTACCAACAAATGCCGGATCCACCTGCGCACACGTGAGCGAAGGTCCTACACGCTAAGACAAATGGACGGTCTAGAATGAATGAATCGGGGGCATGGGAGTAGCTCAACGACGCGGGACGAGAACGTTCGGAATCCGACGGAACGTTCTTAATCCGATTGTACAATAATTATCAATCGACGTTTGTAAATGTATATCTAAATACGTATGAACTCGTTTGTGTTGTAAGATAATAAGAGAGTAAAATGTGGTTTCTTGTATTGATTATTGTATTAGCCCTTCAATGTTATACAGGGGAAGTATTTATAGTGTTACATGTGAACTGACAGCCCTTAGATGAGGTGGCGCGTGGCTTCATCTTCTTAACTCAAACATCCAATCCTAGGCATCATCCTTGACTTGTTAGTTTGCTGCGCATTTATTGCTTGTGCAGAACCCCCATGCTAGTGATAAGACTTGACATATACACTCATGATAAGCGTTCCATCAATCATTCAAACAAGATCTTTATGTAGATGATCTCTTGGGAGAGATGATCATGGAAGAAGTTCCTTGATGGTTCGGGGGCTTCTATCGCTCACGTATTACTTCCGCTTCAGGGCTTCGGAAATATCCACAGGCCTCGACATGTGGAATTCAGAAACATTAAAGGCCTCGGTATATGGGCCTCGACATGATGAGCCGCGACCATACATGTCACCTCAGCTGGAGTGCCACCGTGGCTCGGATTGAGTGGGCCATAGGCCCACGTACGTTGACCTAGTATGACAAGATGTAACATAAGTTATACATCGAGCTCATTACAAACATATGGTGCGACAAATGAAGGAGAGTTTGCTTTGTTTTGTCACGTGTGTATTTGATATTCTCCCATCTCGATAGGGACAATCTAGATGGAATCTTTGAAAAAATTAGTTTCACTAATCTCTTGATTGATAGAAAATACTATTTTGAATAAATGCTTGAATAACTTCATTAATAAAGGCGAGGATGACAAGACAAATTCAAAAATGAGTAGAGAAATCGAGTAACTTTAGAAATACAATAAATAAAAAACAAAAGTACTAATTCCGAAATAAATCATGAGTTTATTTGGTGTAGATCCTTTTATAATAAAATTTATAAATAGTCATTTATTATTTTTTATTTTTTAGAATTTGTCGTTAAAAAGTAGGGAAAAAATTATAAGTCTACGTGCAAACTTATTTTATTGAAAGAATATGTGATTAAAAATGAATTTGAGAAAAAAAAAACTCTATCCAACGGGGGCAATATGCATAACATTGTTATTCAAGATAATTATCAATTAAGAAATACTTAAAAGAAAAATAAATTATGTACCTACTAAGCCTCTATTTGGCCCCAATTCTTAATATTAATTTTTCTTTAAACTCATTTTTAATCATGAAATTTATGGACTCCATAATTTTTTAACCAAATATTTCATCAATTTTTATTATAATCTAGTAAAAATCTATTTTTTTTTTTGATATCCAGGTATCTCAACTTACACTAGACTAAATCCTGGACCCCCAAAACCCTTGCCCCTAAAACCTTGGAGAAGGTAAATCGCGGGTTATGCCTCAACTAGATCACAGGTTCCCCCCACTTCCTGTACACTTCTGCCCTACAAGAGATCCTCCTCCAAAGTGATTGCTCCATACCAAATAAATCTGACAGCAGTAAAAATCTAATTTTTAGTTAAACCAAATGCGAGCTAAAGCTATACGCTACAGGCATGAGGACCTCAGCAAATTCTCTTCAATAAACAATGAAATCTGAATTATGACAATTTTCTTTATTTAGTCACATAATTTCTATTTTTCAAAGAAAAATAACAAATAAGAAAAATTTATAAAATAAGATGAAAAATTAATGGACAGCCAAAACATTCACTATATCAATAATTTTTACAAGAATAATTTCATAGTAACTCCAAAAATTTGTCAAAATTTTCACTCACCCATGACCCAACTTCAAAATTCGTCGTGATATTTTCATGTGTAACTCCAAAAATGTGGTTGAACTTCAGACTTGCCATGTATATTGTATAAATGGTTGTGCTACATATACATGATGATTTGCATATATACGATGTAGTGTGATATGATTGAGTCAGAATAAAAAAAAAAAAAAAAAAACTCTACTCTATTTTTAACACGTCGTCTATTTGTAAACCATTATATAGTTTCATTATGTAAAAATAACATTATTCTTGTATAAATACTTAACTGCAACGTCAGCATCTTTCATTCAAGGATTTAAAGCATTTATAAAAATTTAGTTTTTACTACAATCGAATCATTTTTTATTTTAATTTTTTTTTTGTAGAAAAGACCCATCAATATAAAATATATACATTTAAGCAAAATATTGTACTGTATTATAAATTCTTAAGGGAAAATTGCAGCCGAGATATCAAACCTTTCGTTTATTAGCAAACTTTACCTAAACCTTTAGTTTGTGCCAACCACAGTTCCAAACCTTTCAAAAATATGCATCGGGGGTCCAAATGGATGAAATACATCCAGTTGAGCGTTAGTTGACCAAAAATAGTAAATGTTGACCTATTTTGGCTAGATTGGAAACGGTAAAATGATAACTTGATAATTACCATATTAAATAAATTCAAAAAATCAAGAAAAAATAAAAAAATTAAGAAAAGAAAGTAAAATAGGGTCATCTTCTTCACCACAACCCACCCCACCGCACCGCACTCCACCGCCCAGTCCAAAACCACCGCTGTCGACGGCTCAACTGCTTGAAGCTGCATCCCAAGTTCCAGCAAAAAATGAGCGACAGTGTTTCTATGGGCCAAAAACCACGTTTCTATCAACCGAAAACCAATTTTTTTTCGACCACCATTGAAGCCGATTTTACATGTATTCTCATCAAATGCTTTGCGTTTAACACAAAACGAATGGGAAAAACTTTACTGGTCCAATTTGTGAGTGCTTATATAGATTTTTTCCTGTATCACCGAATGAATGGGGAAAACTTTACTGGTCAGGTCTATTACATTTTATTTCTGATTTAAATCGTTTCTTGATGATTTGGGGCCATGGAACTGCTCGTCCAGGGGAGCATTAACAGCCTGTAACGAAGTTAGGCTATGAGTGTTGAAGGATTGGCCAGAATTGGAGGAACAGCCGTGCGCAGTGACGATTTTTTGTGCGTGAAATATGCCTGATTTTCAACCAATTATTGCTATTTTCTGTTATGGGATGTAGAGTGAGATTAGGAGGTGTTGGTGATGTCAAGATCCGGTGATTTTTTCGGCATTGAGTGGGTGGTGGCAATGTCAATGGCTACCACGGTGTGGTTGGCCGGAGAAGGAGGAGGAAATATGGGGTGGGGGCAGTATTAGTTTTGAATTTTTTCTTAATTTTTTGATTTTTTGATTTTTTTTCAATTTATTTAATATGATAATTATCAAGTTACCATTTTACCCTTTTCAATTTAGTCAAAATAGGTCAACATTTACTATTCTTGGTCAACTAACGGTCAAACGGACGGTTTCCATCCATTTGAACCTCCGGTGCATATTTTTGAAAGGTTTGGTACTGTGGTTGGCACAAACTAAAGGTTTTGGCAAAGTCTGCTAATAAACGAAAGGTTTAGTACCTCGGCTGCAATTTTCTCAATTCTTAAACAAAAGTTGCACATTGATTTTTAAATGAACTTTTAACAATTTTAATTGAAACTTTTTAATGGAAATAAATTTGAAAATTGACACCCAATTCTTTACACGCGCGCGCGCACACTCTCTCTTAATCTGGACATTGTAACATTATGCTGAATGTGATACAATATAGTACAATCACTCGGATTTATACAGAAATTTTACAAGAGCACTCAAACTTCTTTTCGAAATTTAAATCTTGTAATATATACATAAAGTTGTAGCATGAAAAGGAAAATTAAGTTTAAATAGAGTATTTCAATACAAAAAATACTGTTAAATCATAGCAAATTAGAATATGAAATTTGTACATTTTATTAAAACAAACTATTTCCAACAAATTAGATAAAATTTTGATCAAAGATATTACATTGCAGCAATCACTAATCATTTTTATAAATCATAGTTTGTTTCAGAAGGTAAAAAATGTGCAATGCATAATTTGTTCGTATTAGTAGATTGCATGTTGCAATGGTTAAGAAAAAAAAAATATTGTTCCAAAACATAACTGAACATAGTATGGAACGCAATCTGATTGTTAAAATATCATTTTGTAACATATAAACCTAGTGAGTTAGATACGAAGAAAAGTAATTCGGACAAAAAATGAAGTGACTCAGACAAAAAGAACGGAGTGATTTAGACAAAAAAAAAGTTATCGACAGTGACAGACCAATCGATCAAAAATTGATTAATACGTAATCAATCAAACACTACTTACAAACCGCTCTTTTGCTCAGAAACGAAATGTTCCTGGCAATTATTGCTCCCATTGGACCATTTGTATCTATAAGCATCATTATTCAAATTCATGGATTTCTCAGTTTGAGAAATCAAGTTAAGAGGATCGAATTGACTCTTTTTCAAATTCGATAAAATGTTGGTTAATCATATATTTCATTATAATTCTATGATTCAGAGTATCATTTTCTATTTGATCCCTTTGAATTCCATATTCGAAATTGTGATCGGATCAATTCATTAAAAAGAATCAATGCACTACATTTCTTACATACCTCCAATTTTATAGAAATTAAGCCCTTGTTTGAGCTACATTATTTTCCTTATGATGCATTTTTGAGTGGTATATTGACGGGAAATGTGTGGTTAAAAAATAAAGAAAAATTTTGAATCCGCGTGTAATATATTTTATTGAAGAATGTGTGGTTGAAATGATGTTAAATCACTGTTTAAGAATATATTTTTTTGAAAAAATATGGCTCAAACATAGCCTATAAAAAAAATCCGCATATTAAAATACTATGATGTAACATAAAAAGAAAAAATATGTTGATTTTAAACATGTCTATTAGACAACTGTATTGTGTAGAAGCTGGAAAAAGAATTATTTAGGACGTGATCTTTTTCCATTCTTAAATCTTAAAAGCTCTAATCCTGGATAGGATTCTAGAGTGATAATTCGGAAAGAAAAATATTTCGTGCTCAATATCATTATCTTCGAAATTAGTAGTTTTATACCGTGGTATGGAATAATCTAGATAACCCATACATACAACTTACGTCATACAATCTGCTGAGTAACAAACAATAAAACACTACAAAAACCTGCAATTGTATACACTAATTCTATTTGTAACTGCTCAATGTGCTGCTGCTGTCTTGTAATCAACCATGTGTAGGAGCTAACTTGTGCATCTACATGGCTGCTGATTATTGGCTTCTGAGTTCTGACTTATGATTGCTGTGCTGTTCTTTTGTTTCTCCTCAAACAAGCTCTCTTATTTGCACTACTTTTAACTCACCCTAACTTGGATCATTCCGACTTGGATGGTTTGCAAATAATCCAACTATCTATCTATACTCCCTTCGTCTTAGAATTGACGGTGGAGATTAATGTAATAACCTTCTAGATTAATTCGACTAGTTTCCTAATGTTCTAGATTCTTCCATAATTCTCTTCGATGGAAATGTGTAGGTTGTCGGTCTACACTTTCAGCTAGCCGGAATATTTGGTTGCGTTCCTTGTATCCAACCTTCGACTTTGCTTGCTTCTACCATATTTATCTTGTGTCGGTGCCTTCATTTGCCTACATTGCATGCTATAAAAATTTTGCATTTCTTACTTTCATCCCACGCGTTCAGCTCATTGCTTGAGCGTATCATTCCCCTTGCACGCATTTTTGGGTGCATGTTTTGGCTGCTCTTGTGGGTCTTTAGTTGTGTCGCACATGGAACATGGCAACTAACTCAAGTTGACTTGCTAATTAAATTATAAAGGTGAACGTATTAGGGATACATGACCGACTAACGTAGATTTTAGCAGTTTCCGCTATTAAAAACTGGTTGTACAACTATAATGAAATATCATGGATAAACTTGCTCTTTTTGAAGAGTCAAGGACCAAATTATTATTACCAAACCAAATTTTCCTTAAATATGGATCTATAACATGTTCAAAATTTAGAAGACCAGAATAAATGGAAACCTAGTCAACTCTGTCTCTGTAATAAAAAATAATAAACAACAAAAAACATTGCTTAGAAAGGCAGAAGGAATTGCAGAATAATGGGTTGTAAAGAGACGAAGAGCGGCTTTGTTTGGTCAACACTGTGTATTCAAAAAAGGCCCCGCCAGTGTCCCAAAATTTTGAAATTTAATGATATTTTAGATGTAGATCTCGAAGAATGGCCCATTTCTCACGCTCCCATCATATCCATTGATCATTAGTGATTTTAGCATTGTCACATAAAGATTTTTTAGAAATGAATCTCTAAAAGTGTTTTTTATGAATATGTAGTTTAAAAGTAGGAAAATTTTATGAAAAGATACGAAAATAATTTAAAAATATATATGTGTGTAGTTAAAAATAAGTACGAGAAAAAATGATTCTTAAAAATCAGAATTAAACAAGGACTTACTTTTCGTGTGGTGAATCATATTTATAAGTAACTCATTTTGTTAGTAATGCCATGACGCCTTCAAAATAAATGAGAAATTTTTTTTTAACAAAATTGACTAAGTAAATGACTTGATAATTTTAGTAATTTCGAAGGATTTTTACTCGTGTTCAAACTCTAATTTAAACCAACGTAATCTTTAAACACTATTTTAATAATAAATGATTTACGATTTTATTCTTAAAGTAACAGTAAGTTTAAAGAATAAATTATCAACTTATTGCCATCGTCTCATTGGAAAAAAAAAATAAAAAATTGTTTCATAATAGAAGAAATTTCAAATAACTGCAAAGAATTTGATATTGTGAATTTGAAAAGGACAAATTTAGGGGGTGTTTGGGAGTTATTTTTCACTCCAAAAAATTGATTTTTTTATCGTTATTTCACTATTTTAGTCATAAAATTTGACTTCTTCTCTTATAGGTGATCCTCACTTTTCTCCTAACGGTTACAAAATCAATTTTCAAAATCACTTCCAAATGAAGTCCTAATTCATTAGGGTACAAAAGCAACAGATGGAAGATTCCAGGTTTCCAACTACTATTTCACATGTAGTTGACAAAAATTGAATCCTTATAATGAAATTATGTTTAAAAATGTGTGTAGTAAATTCGAATGATAATTTCTTTTTCTTTTTCTTTTTTTTTTTTTTTGGTTTTGTAAAATTCAATTTAACATCCATAGTTGTATAAAACTGAAAATTCTTGAGAGTGATCAGAGAAGTCTTGGAAATTTGTGACATATATTTTTTATCATGCTTTGAACTTCTTCGATAATTGTTATGAGTTTAATCATTTTTCTTACAAGTTATACCCACTCCACAATGAAAAATGGCTGAAAGTCATTTTTATTTTAGCAAATACAATAGTGTTCATAGAATCGAAAAATAGTGGTGGGAATGCATTGAAAAAAAAAATTGTATCGATAACCAAATATTTAATTCTTTTAATGTCAATTTTATGTGGTATTTATAATTAAATAATATGATATGTATGGAGGTTGAATTGTGTCAAAAAAATTTGTTTTTTATAAAGAAAACAAAGTTGAAAAAAAAAGTAATGCTATTTATCACCATGATTATTAAACATTGGCAATGTGACAACCTATTATCCTTGAAATCTCTCTCTCTCTCTCTCTCTCTCTCTCTCTCGATACCACATCTCCTCCCCATCTCTCTCATAAAAATTGAATTGTCCAATCACTTATTCCACATAGACTGTTCTATTACCAATATTCCACCATATTCATAATGAACAGCAGTATTCTAATAAATGACCAACCCATTTATGGAGGATTCTTTTTTTTTTTTTTATCTTTATTATTTTTTATTTTAAGGGATTTTTTTTAGCCATTGTTTAAAAAAAAAAAAAAAAAGGAGTTTTGAATAGTATTTTTAGAAGAATATATGATTAAAAAAAAAAGGAAAAGAGTTTACATGGAAAATTTTAATTATGTGAATGTGATTGAAAATGATCTTATAACAAAAAGAATTTTAAGACAATGGACACCAAAAAGGAGATTAATTATATGAGTTTGGCTAAATATATTAACTCTATTTTTAATAAATAAGCTACATTTTAATTACATAAAATGTTCATAACCTTTCCACATTAATTATCACATTTACATCTCAGACTTTTTTCATCGTATTCTTATTCTCAAATTAACGTACATTATTCTTGATTATGGTTTCTTTCCAAACTTTTCTTTAAGTCGATTACAAAATGTTGCGTTCTTAAGTAAAATTTAAATAAATAATAATGTAAAAAATGCTATTAAATATTCGACACTCATTTTAAAGTATGTTAATCATATATATATATATATAGACACGAAAATTATGACTAAGAACAAGATTTTCTGATCAATAAAATGTTAAAAATAAGAATGTGGTGAATGAAAAAATTAAAAATATAAGCGTGACAATAAATAAAGGTTGGTGACCTTTAAAGTAATTAAAATGATATGTATTTATAAAAAATGTGGTGTGAACGTAGCCCCCATGAATTTTCGTACTTATAATTAATTCATTTTGTTAGCATCGAAATCCTACTGTCTATAGATGAGAAGTTTAAACAATTTTGACCAAGTTAAATGACTCGATACCCTTTGAAAATTTAGAGAACTTTTACCCATGTTCTAATTTTAGGCTCCGTTTCGTATCTATTTTTTTCAAAATACATTTTTTTTTCAACCATACATTATTTATTAAAATAATATTACACGTAAATAAAAAAAAATTTCTTATTTTTCAACGACACATTTTCCATCAATTTACTATTCAAAAATGCATTTTTACACAAAAATTTCTCTCAAACACCCCCTTAAATATTTTGATATCCAATTAATACTAGATGACCAAAAATTTTATTCTTAGAGTAACCCTAATTTTAAAGAGCAAATGAATTTATGTCAGGTGTCTTGTTGTAAAAGAATTACAAAATGTTTTATAATTTGAAAACATTTAAATAAGTACAATGCAATTGTGGATTTAAAATGACAAGTCTAAGTCAATTTAAAGAATTATTGACATAGGAGCACAAGAAACGAAAAATGGGGGATTTGAATTAGAATCATGCTACGAGTACATGGAGTTTGACATTAAGTCCCTATTTGTTTCCCATTTTTTCTCCATTAAAATTAAAAATATGACCGTTATCCATCACATCAAATCACCAAATTTGAATTTCTCTCTTTTGTACTTTTGTATGAGGCCCGTAACGACTATATTTTTCATCCTCATTCTTCCAAATATGAGAAACAAACAGGGGCTAAGTTTTACATTGTACCACGTGGCGACATCCCATTGGACAATTTTTGAAAAAAATACACTTTCCCGCCAACTTTATTTTTTAAAACGTTTGAAAACAATGAAGTGTCAAACTCCATGTTAAGCAAAGAATATACAAGAAGCGTTATTCTTTGAATTATTATTATTGGAATAATTTGAGTTTATAGGGTCAGTCATGCCTGATGTTTTGCAGATTCTCATATGAGATGGGCTCCATGCGGGACCTGTCGCATTAAAAAAATATCCCAAAAAACCGACCCTCCCAATGTTTATGTGCATTTTGGCAGAACCTGTAGGAAGGATTTTGTACGTGAAGCACGACTAATTCTTAGTGTCTAGAAGGTGAAGAGTAAAGATATTACTAACCTCAACTCGATCATTGATATAAATTAGTTGAGAATAATGAAAAGTATTTTTTTGAAGAATGTGATATTAAAATGTAGAGCAATTTTATTTATGAGTTTACATGTAAAATTACTTTCATGATGATGTATGACTAAAAATAAATTTGTTTTTTCTTAATCTCTGCCAAATAAGGAATAATACTAATATATTTTCACAGTAGGCTTTTAATGTGCACATTCAAATTTGAATAGGCTTTCGAAAATTTTTCAGTGAAGCTCAAAAGTCCTCGACTGTGCTAAAAAAAAAATGTAATAATTGCCATAAAAAAAGCTTTGTAGCAAGAAGACTGTCAATGTTAGATGAAATTTTTTATTTTTTTCAATCGCGACATTTTAAATAATTGAAATATGGCTGTGAAAACGCAAAATAACAATAATTCAAGAAACAAAAATATAACTCACTCTAAGTCCCCGTTTAGAAGAGATTTTGAAATTTATTTTTAATAACACCTTTTTTCTATAAAATAATTTTACATATGGGCTTATAACCTTTTTTTAACTTTTAAGTTTTAACCATACAATTTTCAAAGCAAAAAAAATTACTTTACACAAAATTTATTCTAAGGCCCTGTTTAGTACCCATTTTTTTTAAAATGTATTTTTTCTCTTCTATTCAACCACACATTCTTTATTAAAATAATATTACACGTAAATCAAAAATTTTTCCTTATTTGTCAACCATACATTTCACATCAATTTACTATTCAAAAATACATTTTTATATAAAAATGTCTCCCAGACACCTTCTAAAAAAAAAAAAACCTACCTCGAACATACTCTAAGAATATTTCTCCCCAAATACTAAGACAAAAAATCGAAAATAAATGGAAATCAAAAGCCATTTTTCTCCTAGATTAACTCCCACATGCTGGGGATCAATTTTAAAAAACTATCAATCAACCCATAAAAATGTGAACAAATCACCAAATCCAAGTAAATAATAATAATAATAAATAAATAAATAAATAAATAAATAGATTAATACCTAATAATTTTGTAATGCGACCCCAAAAAGTAATCAAAGTTTCTCGGGTTAATTATATAAATGGTCATCGAACTTTGCCTTATGTTACTATTTAGTCACTGAACTTCGTCAAGTGTTACTATTTCATAACTGAACTTTAAAATATATCTCAATGGTCACTGAACTTTGCACCGTGTTACCCATCCGTCACTCAAATAGAAAAATCCGTTATGTCCAACAAACGGCGTCAACTTGAGTGACAGATGGGTGACACGGTGCAAAATTCGATAACCATTCAGATACATTTTAAAGTTCGGTTATAAAATAGTAATATTTGATGAAATTCATTGACCATTAAGTTACATTTTTTAAGTTCTGTGACTAAGTAATAACATGTTGAAAAATCAAATCGACCTCAATTACATTGATACTATTCGAACATTTTCGTACTTTTATTTAATTTTTCTTTGTCAATTTCTTTTAGTGTTTCAACTCTTTCTCTTTCAATCTATTTATGCGGAGTTTGAGATATGGTGAATTGATACCAGTTGATCTAAAAATCAAACGTACTTTTTCACCGTGATGAATGAATACTAGCAACAATTCTATTTTTATTTAATTTATAGGTCTCTGATTTTCCGTTTAATCTTTTTTCCCTTTATTTTTTTTATTTCTTCTTTCATAAAGGTCGATTTGAGAAGTTTAGCCCTTGTTTGATCCCCATTTTGAGAGATAAAATGAATTTTTGAATAGTATATTGATGGGAAATGCGCAGTTAAAAAATAAAGTAAAATTTTGAATTTGTGTGTAATATTATTTTACTGAAGAATGTGTGGTTGAATGATGTCAAATAACTGTTTAAGAATTTTTTTTTTTTTAAAAGAATGAGACTCATACAAGAGCTTAATAATTCAATTTTAAAATATATCTTAATGGTTACTAAACTTTGCTCTATGTTACTACTTACTCACTGAATTTAAAAAAATGTAACTCAATGATCATTGAATTTCGCCAAATGTTACTATTTCATGGCCGAACTTTAAAATGTATCTCAATGATTACTGAACTTTACACCATGTTATCCATCCGTCACTCAAATTGACGTCGTTTGTTGGACTTAACAGATTTTTCCATTTGAGTGACGAATGGGTAACATGGTGCAAAATTCGGTGACCATTGAGATACATTTTAAAGTTTGATTATGAAATAGTAACACTTGACAAAGTTCAATGACCATTCATATAATTAACCCAAGTTTTTCTTACTTTTTTTGAATATTTGGAAGGAAGCCAGGTGGCTCAATATCCGATTACCCTACCTAAAAAAATCTAGGGACAAAGATGGAAATTACAAATTGGAGACTGCATAAATTTATTTCAAGAAATTAGAAGATTTGAACTGTGCTCAAATCCCGCTCTCACTCTACGCTTTTGTAGACACGCGATTATATACACCACCTTCCATTTTCTCACACAATCTCACCTTCACACTCACTCACTCACTTATTACTTTCTCTCTATATGTAGATATACACATCGGGTTGTATCTATACACCACTGGATAAAGGATCCGGGTGAAATGAATCCCGATTGCTGTGTGCCGAGCTCTTGATGTAAATGCAGAGTGAGCTCAGCTCAAATTTCTTTTTTTTTTCTCTCTTTTTTTTTCTTTATTGTGGGTGAATTTTCCTACATTGTAAATTTCTGGACTTCATTTTTGTGCGCTTGTTGTAACTTTGTTGTTTAGAGCTTGATATGTGAAAATCTACATGATTTTGCTTAGATCTGTAGAGCTAAGACGAGGGTTTGGTTGATATCTGTTTTTATCAGTCTCCATCTTTATAATTCAGTTTGTTATGATGCTTTCTCATGTAAAGTTTGTGTTGTTTAAATGGCAAAAATATGTATTAGAAAGAAATTAATTCTTGGAAGCTTCCGAGATTACAATTTTTTGAGGATTATTTTTTAGTTATCTGGATTGACTCTTGGAGAACTTTGAAATTCGACTGAGTTTTTGAAGTAACTGGGGATCTGGATTGATTTGAAATTCAAATTTTTCCGAAGCTATTTATGTTAGTGTGAGTCAAGCTGCGGTTTTCAGAGCTCATGGTCCAACACCTCGAAGTAGCATTGGCTTTTGCTCGTCTTCGTCTTATTCCCCTGCAGTGATTTGTGGATTAATGAAATATTCAAAAATTTAATGTTGACTTTGAGCTAAAAGAATCTATAATTTGTTGGTATTGTTTGATTGACTGTTGATAAGAACTGTGGCTTGACTTTGGGTGTGACTATAAGCTGTTACTCTGTGAATTACATTGTAATTACACTTGAAAGAGGAAAGGAGAACGGGATATGTATTTTTGGGTGAATAAGTGGCTCTGTTTAGAACTGTTGCAACTACTGGGCATATTAATGCCAGCAAGTTGAGTGATACTGTCATGTATTCATCAGTTTTCCTGTTTATGATGAAATGTGTCGTGGGATCTAGCATCAGACAGACAAAACTTGCCTAAGTTCATGATAAATGGTTCCAATTAGATTAGTTAGTCATCGTTTCGTTCTGTTCAACTTTTTGAGCTTGCTTCATTTTTTCCCCCTATTATAGAAACTTGACAAGGCACTCTCTTGTTCCCAATATCTGTATTGCTCAACTTGTTTTGGTAGCTTGCACAATAAGATAGGAGGAAGATGGGCGCACAAAGCAATACTAAACAAGTTCAAAAAGTCCTTTCTGTCCTCTCTATCTTGTTAGTCATGCCTAAATTTAGAATAGGTTAGAAATCTGAGCTCTGACTGATCTACTTTTTTCCTTTTAAAAGCTATAACTGATTTATCTTTTCATAGAAACATAGTGCTAAGTCCAGGGTATAGAACAAGCAGCCTCAGTAGAATTGAAATTATGTTAATATAATTTTACCAGGAGTCTTAAATTTATAGGAACACATCACCTCATAATGAGCAAAATGTTAAAGAATTCATGGACAAACCCTAAAAGCTTCATTTTTTCAGGACTGTCTTGTTTATTGTAATTTCTGCATAAACATAGTTTCTTCTGTATATTTTGTTTGTCTTAAATATAAATTTGATATAACTGCAGCTTTAATGGAGGCATACTAATTTTGTTCTATGAACGTCATCCTATGAGGCATGCAACTATGAACAAAGAGAATAGATCTTCAGAAGTTGTAGGTCCTACAATGCGAATCACACGAGCACGGACTAAAGCCTTAGGCTCGTCAGGAGGATTGCCACCTTTGCATCCCTCAACCAAACAGGACGCTAGACGGGTTTTGCAAACGACCTCCAAAAGAGTAGCATCTGACGAGAACGAACCTGCTGCAAGTTCCTCTGCATTTTCTCAGCATAAGAAAAGGGCCATTCTTAAAGAAGTAACTAACACACTCTGTGAAAATTCATACAGAAACTGCATCAATGCAACAAAAGTTCATGTAAGACTATAATCATCATTTTGTCGATAAATATAAAGTTAAGTTCCTTTTTTACAACTCTCCTTGCTCTTGTTATAGCTCAAAAATTTTATGCAGGGGAGATACATTTTTTCATTATTTGTTGAATGCTGTTTTTGAACTAAAAGTTTGAATTTCTCTCCCAAACTTACTGAATTTTGATGTTCCTCCTTGTCAGCTTAGTAAACTGGATAGAAAAATTAAAGATCCGTTCTGTGAAAAAACTCCCAATGTTGTGTAACTTTCTAATTTATCAATGGAATAAGTTATTTTTAATACTTGTGTATTGTATAATTATCTCGGCCAGTTTTCTTTAACCGAGCATGTTTGGCTACGATTTTAAGTGGCATTTTTGTGGTTATATTTTGGCGGTAAGTGCAAACTTAGTGAGCTGAGAAGCATGTGCTTATAAGCATAGCCAAACATGCTCGCCTTGGCTGAAAATTTGCTTCTAATACTCTCAAATGCAACAAAAGGCCTCAATTGGAAATTCTTGTTTGCGTACTAGTTGAATATGTGACTAAACATAAGTGACACATTTTGTCATCTCTTTCTTATTTAATCTTGTCCAATCTTTATTGAGTTACATGCACAAAAACCTTTTTCTTCTTAGGGCCTGGAAATGTCTAGCAGGAAATAAAGAGATGCTAGATACTTCTTTATAAGTGCTTCTTTACAAGGAAGCACGGAGGCCTTGTTGATAATTGGAAAGTGAAAATTGCACGAAATGTCACTTTTCGCTATGCATTTTGAAATTTATCCAATTTTGAAAACATTTGCCAAAATGGAAACTATTAAAATAATTTGCTTACAATTTTTTTTTTTATATATTTTTTTAAAGTAGTGATTTGATAACTCTTTAATCCACACACACTTTTAAATATACAAATAATAACACCAGACTCAAAAAAAAAAAAAATGTTTTTCCATCTTCAATCCACTTACTAAACCCAAAAATAATTCTCTCTTCGAGTGACACGCTTTAGCCAAAATGTAGGGTAATTAGAAAAAAATCCCAATCATTTGTACTCATTGCGAAAATGATCTCTATCGTTTCGAACTTGTTATTTACACTCTCATTTCAAACATTTCTTACAAAATTGGTCATTTCTATCATATTCCGTTAAATCCATCTGTAAAATATGTGTAATTTGATGTAAAAGGTCCCCATTGTTTGCAATAATTACGCAAATAGTCCTTATCATTTCATTTTTGACATTTGGATATTCAGATCGACATTTTTTTTCTTAAAAGGTCCTTACGTCTATTTTTTCCATTATAACATTATGAAATGACTAATTTATCATCATATTTAAATAACCAAATAGAAAATAGAAATAATATAAATAGATTGTATCTAAAGTTTCTATTTTTTTTTTTTTTTAAGTACAAACGAGTCTCATGAAAATAATTGAAACATTCTAATACACAAAAATATTTCATCTTCCCAATTAACATACATACCCTACGCCCATCCTTACACTCCACCACCACCACAAAATTAATTAAAGAGATAATTAATAGCTTAATAAAAGTAAAAAAATAATTAAAAATTATAAAAACAAAATGGTGTTTATTCCTCATCAAATATTTTTTTTATACTTTTAATTCTCTTTTTAATTAATTTGGTGGTGGAGGATAGGCGTACGGGTAGAGAGAGGTGGGTTATTTGGGAATATAAAATATTTTTTTATTAGAATGTTTTAAATTTTTATATGTGAGATTCGTTTGTAATTTTTAAAAAAATATTAGAAACTCTAAATACATTTTTTTATATTATTTCTTTTTTCTATTTGGTTATTTAAATATGATGATAAATTAGTCATTTCATAATGTTATAATGGAAAAAATGAATGTAAGGACCTTTTAAGTAAAGAAATGTCAATCTGAATATTCAAATGTCAAAATTGAAATGATAGGGACTATTTGTGCAATTATAGCAAATAATAGGGACCTTTTACATCAAATTACACACATTTAATAGAAGGATTTAATCGGAATATGACGAAAAGAACCAATTCTGCAAGAAAGGTTTGAAATGAGGGTGTAAATAGCAGATTCAAAACGATAGGGACCATTTTTGTAATGAGTACAAACAATAGGGATGTTTTTTTGCTAATTTCAAATTTCACTACTGAGCACCTCTTGAAAGTCCAGTACGTGTACATTTCTCTCTAAAAATCATCTGTGACCGAACTTTCTTTTTCTCCGGTTACGCCATTGCCGCTCCTCCTTTTGTCATCTTGAGGCCATCTTCAATTCTGCACCAAATTTTACACCAAATCTTACACTAAACTAAAATTCATCTCCAACTATTATACTAAAAATTACACTAAATGAACAGTGTTTAACCATTTTCTTCCCTTTTTTATTCTTTATAATTTATTTATTCGAAATATTATTTATTTAATTATTTCATAAATAATTAAATTACTAAATGAATAATTACGTTAAATTACGGAAAATATTAAATTCATTAATAAATATAAAAAACATAGAACAATTAATAAAAATACTACAACAACGAAAATATAAAATCATGCCATCAGAAAATAGTACAATGCATTTCGAATTTGGATAGACGATATTATGAAGTCGCTAAATTTTTGCAATTTAATTCTCAGAATTCATATGTTCATCCCACAAATGATTGATTAATGAATTTCGATTAATGCACTTTTAATGTATCCTTTTTAAAAAAAATAAAATTAGATTATCGTATGTATGTCGCTATTTAATATATTTCATATTAACTTTAATAAATAATCGTGTTTGACATATTTTAAATTGTTTTCGTTTTTTAATTAATTTATTAATTATTATGTCTTAGATTTAAAATTTATTTTAAATACAAATACAAATAATATTAATATTAATATTAATTAAAAAATAATAATAATTTATTGTATTAAAAAATATATAACATAAATGACATAAATACCCTCAACAAATTTATTTGAGAAATGTTAAATAAGGGCAAAAGGGACATTTTACACTTTGCACCATTTTACATCAAAATGGTGCAAAGTTTGGTGTTGGTTTGGAGCAATTTTGCACCAAAAAAGGTGCAAAATGGTGCAATGATGTTGTGGTTGGAGATGCCCTTAGTTATCTTCTTTCTGCAATCAAAATGAGTGATTATCTAAGGTATTTTATATATTTCGGTTGTTCATATTTATATCATAACTCGAAATCCATGATGTCGGCACCAAGTACCCAGTAGCTATTACGCCTAAATCTCATTGGCCAGGTGAAAATAAAATATATTTTGTGATTTTCATTTATGTGTGTCTGAATAAAAATGACTCGACAAATTTAGATCGACTTAAGATAATTTAACAGGATAATGGCTGAAATATTGTAAAAGAAAAGAGTAAATCTTATCGGAAATATTTTTGAAAGTGCATACCAGAATTCTGGATTAGTCCGGCCATTTGTAGGGACCGTTGCCCCTATTTATAGGCCTTTAACCAAGAATTTGCTGTCCTATGTAACATCAAGCTACAATGCCAACCTAATTCGTGTGTCACCATTCTTTTGGAAAATTTTCCTAGAATTTCAGTCAGCCCATGTGAGTAAAATAATCCACCCACTTCATGCTTTGTATATTTTATAAGAGGTCTATAAAAAAAATTTATGTACGTGAAGGGGCATCCCCATAAGGTGTTGATATTTAAAGTGCCACTTGTCTTGTTTGGTGTGATAGTAAAGGAGATACTGACATCATCAAAGTGTAACTTTTTATTTTGGACAATGATTACGCCTCTCAAAACGGCGATCATTTGCCAGTCTTGACTGTGTATTCATAGGTTGATCTTAAAATGAAAATTTTGAAACCTCACACTTAGTGGTGGCAATGCCGGCTCGACCCTTAATCACACAAGCTCGACTAGTTAAATTTGGATGAGCTAGACTCGACCCACGAGCTCGTGAATCGAGCCGAGTTTGGACTTGTGGGCTCATTAATTTTATTTTTTTTAACAAATAAATGAAATAATAGAAAATACTTTTTTTAAAAAATAAAAATTGTTAAAAAATACAAATAATTTAAAGAAAATAATTTTTTGTTTTTTTATTTATATCATATTGTAATACTTTTTATAAAGTATAAAATATTTATATAATGAAGAAGAATTATTTTTTGAAATACATTTATAAAAAATATATTTTTTTGATTTATTTTTAAAGTAGATAAAATGTAAATCCTCCTCCTTTATCCAGGTTTGGGATCGGCTACATCAATTTTAAGTAGGCGGAGTTAAAAATTGTACACGAACAACTTGTTGTAACGTGTACAATTTTTTAAAGAAAATTAAATTTAACGATTAAAAAAAAGAAATTTTGATTAATATAATTAAATCAAATATCACTTACTGACGACATGCAATTTCAGCGTATTTATCTTGTAGTTGAAAATGAGCGTCCTGCCAATCATTCACGCACATTAACGCTTTCAAAATATCTTCTTTCAGTCGGCTCTTGATATCGGTTAAAATCCTTTTACCTGCACAAAAAGCAAACTCCGAAGCAATAGTGCTAATCAGAGGTGTCAGCAGATCTTTCGCAATTGCAGAAACAATTGGCCAACGTCTTTCATACTTTCGTTAGAATTCAATTACTTCTTTTGAACTTTTTTTAATTGTTCTGTCTGTTGACATATTATGATTGAAGTAATCAATTAATTCGCTAGGTATCGCATTTTGAGTTTCGACTGATGTTTGATGAGATGCAAATGTAGACGACATGGCACTAGATGAACACATTGCAGTTGCATCACATCTAAATGTATTAATGCCTTGAAATAAATTCATTATTTTGGCATCATCTTTTTTAATTTCAGCAGAAGGAGTAGGTGCAGAGGGTACCCGATTAACATTCGCACCCACTCTTTCCTCATATAAATCATACATTCCACATAATGTTTGTTCTAAATTCTTATAGGTGATAAGTGTATCAAATATTAAAACTCTATTGATTTGATCAATTACGTATTTAGTTCCCGAAATATTATATGGGGGGTCCATTGCGCATACTAAATGAAATAACATAGACAGTTCTTCCCAATATTTTCTAAACTTTAATTCCATAGCAATTATAATTTCACTAAAAGCAGGATCATTTTTATATTTATAAAATGTTTTTGCAATTATATAAAGGTGTTCAAACACCATACAGCTTGTGGGATAATAAACGTCGGATAAAATCTTTGTGATCTCATAAAAAGATGTCAAAAATCGTTTAACTTTCAAAACTAAAATCCAATCGGATTCTTTTAACATACCATCGTCATCACTTCTAACGTGTCTATTGTTATAAAAGTCAGTTATTAAATTTTCGAAACCTTTACATGATTTTAATAGCAAGTAAGTAGAGTTCCATTTATGGCTTACGTCGCTAACAAATGTTTTAACAGTCATCACTCCTAATTCGGTACAAAAATTTTAAAATGCTTGTTTTCTATTAGGAGAGATCGTAATATATACTAACGCATTCCTAATCCTTTGAAGTTCATCTTTTATATGTTTTAAACCATCTTGCACAATTAAATTCAAGATATAACATACATAACGAATATGAAACAAATAACCACCAAAATCAGGTTGAAGTGTCCTACACAATTTATCGACGACTACCTTATTAACACTAGCATTATCAAAAGTAAAAGATCGAATTTTAGTCTCGTAATGATATTCTCTAATAATACTGATAATATCATTATATATATTATTAGCATTGTGGGAAAACTCAATAATTCTAAAAGCAATAATTTTCTTATGTATGCACCAAAGTTGATCTATATAGTATGCGGTTGCAGCTATATATGCTCTTTTATTAACCACTTCCCATATATCAAAAGTTAAAGATATAACACCCCCATATTGTTGCAAATTCATAATTAATTGTTGTTTTGGATTATTGAAATAATTTATTGTATTGGCACGAAGAGTGTTTCGACTTACCACAACGTACCTCGGTTGTAGATATTCTTTCACGAACAAGACGAAGTGTTGGTTGTCTGCAATAATCAGAGGTAACTTAGTGGCGGCAACAAATTTCACCATTTCGATTCGAGTATTGTCCTCCGAATACACCCACGTGGATAGGGGTGAAGTTGTAGAACTGGCGTCTGGACTGTCGAATTGTAATTGTGTTTGACCAGCTGGAAGAAGTCCATGTCTGACCGCACATACTTTGTAGTGGCGGTTGAGATGGGTGTTACCAATTCCTTTTTATCATGCCAATCTTTGTTGGCAGTATTTACATATTGCTTTAGATTCTGCAAGGTCATCGACGACTTTTTCCGTTAAAATCAATTTAAAGTGATCCCAGCATTTTGCTTTTTTTTTTGGCCTTTCGCTTTCTCCTCGCATCTAACATGTTTAATTCAGCATCTTCATCCTCACGTTTCACTTCGGGAACGTTAATATCATCCAAATCAATTGGATTATGGCTTCCTTGACCGTGAATGTGAACATCTTCAGGTATCGGTAGATCATTTAGACTGGCAAATTCATTTGGAAAATTGACTTTGCGGCGTGTTAGGCGATTCGCCATAATGTGGCCCACATCCTGTATCGAACAAGCTTTCAACAAATGAGCATTGATCTATTTGTTTGATTATTTATGATGAAATCTTAATTAGAAGAATATAAATGTAGTGAGATTGTGAGAATTGAGAATTGAGAATTGGATGAATTAAAATTGTAACCAATAAACTGTAAAAATTGAATTGATATCGTATATTTTTCAACACGAGAGAGTAAAAACTCGATAATTCGTATAATAAAAGAGAGTTGGAGACTTGGAGTAGCAATTAATATGAAAAAAAAAATCTTTGGAGGAAGGAGTATTTATAGTAGAAGGGGGAGGTGGAAATTAATTTTTTTTTTTTTTTTAAAAGTGATCGTTTTGGTCACTTTACCTTTGGGGGCTCATGGCTTGTCGTTTGAACGAGTCACGAGCGGCTCGCCTCCTGGCGAGGCCCACTCGGCTCGTGCTCGTGCTCGAGCTCGAGCTCGTGATTTTACGAGTTCGAGCCTCCCACGAGGCCCATTTTGACGAGCTCGGCTCTTTTGATATCCCGACTCACACTTTTATGTAACCTTTAGTACTTTTTAGAGAATAGGTATGTGGTCTTGCTTGACATCGGATCCCTACAATGAGCATTGTCTCTTGAGATAATGGCACGTGTAAGTAACAGCATGGATGAATGATGATGACAACTATTATTTCTTTCTTTTTTCAAAAGTACTAGTTAAATAAAAACAGGTAGACCATTTATAAGAAAATATAGAGCTCGGGATTACTCCAAATTTGTATCATACATATCAAATCTCTTCAAGATGGTAGAACATGTTTGGCTCAGCTTAAAAAGTTTACTTATGAGTCAAAAGGTAAAATAAATAAGTTTTAATTGATTTCTTCCTCTTGTGTTTTCGGTTTCTGATAAAATGATATTAACTGTCCCTCATTACGGTTCACATTAAGCTAGAAGCAATGCACAAATATAAAGAGATAAAACCATACAACATACGAGTTTGGTAGTACTTATAAGCTATGAATCTGATCAATTGTGTATACAATAAGGGAGTACTAATTTTTGAATCCGACAAATATGTTGATAAACGTATTTATTTGACCAGGTTAAGTTAAAATTTAAGCTTCGCCAAACAAGCATCAATACAAACACCTAGAGGCAAAAAATAATCCGAACAAACAAGGAGGAATAAGGAAAATGTACATTCAATCAAGGGGAAAAGGATACAGGACTCTTCCCATCCATCAGTTTCAGGGGAAAACAACATAATTAAACAGCATCAGATTAGATTTTGTTACAACAGGTTATCGATGGATCCTCCAAAACAATCCATGCATGTTCGGTAAGGACGATTGGACAGCACTGAAACAGCAAGTGATAAAAAGAAGCTTGTCGTCCAGTCCTTTCCAATACTATGTATTGAGCATGCACGACGACATCCATGACCATCCCAACTCTTAAGGTCCCCCCAACAACCAAAATAGGTGAGCGCACACACAAACAGAACATTTCGTAGTGTTCAAGGAGTTACAAGAACTGCAGTGTTTCCAGCTATTGGCTGGCGACTGGCAGCATTCTCCAAGAGCTCCCACGCTTCCTTCCGCTTCTTGACTTCAAAGTTTAGCTTTTCTTGTTCCTCATTGTAACTGGAAATGCAAGCCAGGACCAGAGCATCGTCCATTTCAGAGAACATCTTTTTTACGTTTAAGGTTAAGTTGAGCACAGCCTGATTCCAGTGGTTTTGAGCATTGCTTTCTAAAGCCGGGAGTACAATGGGCAGAATCACATGCCGGTTATGTGCAATTAGATTGATAACTTGGTCATTGTTCCATAGGAACAGAGCCCTTTCGGCTACCTGATACAGACAAGATCAAACAACCATATTAAAAATCAGTCGTTCCTAGCAAAACTCCTTATTTTCATCATAGACAAACTTGTGCTCATAGTACAAAGACTCAAAGCAATTTAGCACAGAGCACATATGGTCAATTTCATTATCTAAGGACAGAAACCGCACATCTAGCGAAAGAGTTCAGATGATGGTCAGCAAACCAAAATTCATTATTTAAGCTTATAAAAATATGTTTCAAACTAAGAAAAAATCCAGATTGATTAATCTCCTCCAGATCCCTCAACACAAGAACTAGGTTCCCTTTTATGTGTGTTTCCCATGTGAGCATCTTTTTGAGATGGATTGAGGTGGGTGGAAGCCATATGTAGGTATGTAGGAAAAAAATGGCAAGAATAATTAATTCCCTTAGTAAGATGAGAACAACACAATCCAGCATACATACTTCATTCAGCTATATCCTCGTTGTTCATGCTCATAACAACCACTACTATGATGGATTACAGGTGTAGAGACTAAAAATACCTATAATAAAAAGAAATGGATGCACAGATCCAAATGGTGAACGCAGGACCTCATGCACACATCCTAGTCCGAGGAATAATAAAATTGTGGAAGTGTAAAGTTGAGGGACTCGTGACATAAAATAAATGAGGACACACAGCATAAAGAAGGCAAATCCCAATCATAAAATCTTGATCTCTTGACGTCCAATAAATGCACGGAGATTTTCCATTGTCTTAACATACAGTTAACAATGATACCAACATCAAAAAAGTAAATGTATCCATGCTTTAAAATGGAAATCACATTTAACACCATCCTTTAGCATCCAAATAGCTTTGACAACAATAAAGATGTCAAGATTTAGATTCTAAGTAACTAATTAGTCCTTTATCAATCAATGAAAAAGACAAAAAACTAGAAGTAAATGTCTATCCATTGGTATTCATGGCACTTCCTAAAAGATACAGATATTTTGACAAGTCTAAAATATATGGATAATAAACATATTCAACAACTGAAACTATACTGGTTAACAGAAAAGGGAAACTTACCTGAAAATGGTAGCTACTGATGCATTGTCCAATCCGCCAGAATAATGGAACCATGACTTTTTGGAAATCAGCCATGTTAATTGCTTCCAGAATCTCCTCCAACTCACCTAAGAACATTACCTCCTTCTGACTATTTGTGATTGGCCAGTATTTCAATAGACCCTTAATCACGCCACCGGCCAACTTTGGCTCCTTCTCTATAAACTGTGTCACACAATATGACAGCTGCTGAAAGTAAACCCCCAGTGACTTTGGCTTGTGCAGCGGAATCAATGCCCTCCAAAGAAAAATCTTATGCTCTTCCTTCAACGGCAAAGCAAATCCAGTAATCACACTCCCAAAAATCTCCAATAACTCTGCAATCCCATTATGCTTCTCGGTCTCAAACACAAATCTGTAAAACAGATGGCTCATACTCTTCCTTACAAATGGCCGGTGAACCATAAACTTCCCATAAATCCTATGCAGAATTGCTTTTAGACAATCCCTTTCCCTGGGATCCTCAGAATGAAACAAGTCAATAGTCCTTGTAATAAAGGAATGGTTTATATACTTCTTTGCGACCTTTGCTTCCAGTGACGGTGAAGTCACAAACTTGAGAAAGAAATCATACACAATTTGCAGGTGAGACCACGCAGGATCAAATGTTGGCTCGGAGTCATTGTCGTTTTCACCTAAATTGGTGTTACTCGACCGATAACTAGGAGGGAAATCACGAAATAAATTAATGGAACACATTTTGCATGCAGCTAAAACTGCAGGCTCCGAGAACTTTGTGGAATTCTGCGATACAAAATCGAGAAGCTCAAGCAGTGTGGCTCGTTTGAGCTCCTTTTCTTGGGTGTTTTTCACAGGGTCTGTGAAGTCAAACACCACGCAGCAGAGGCTCAACTTACTGATGAAAAGATTCATTTTTTCAGAGCTTGGTACATCTTTAAATGCCAGCAATGGTTCGATGCCGGCAATTGGACTGGCAGGGAAAATTGCAGCCCGTTTAACAGCAGGGCTAGCAGCATTAGGCCGGCCTGAGCCAGGGGATGACATATTGATGCCAGAATTAGGGGTTCTTGCCGAATCCGCATCCAATTTTGCGGATTTGCGAGGGAGTTTACTCAAAATCTGCTTCCACATTCTGAAATCTCTTTTCCTGCAGATTGATGAAACTTTCAAAAATGGAAACAAATCGAAACTTTGGGGTTTTCAAATCAAAGGCATTTGGGAGGAAGGGACTCGATGAAACCCTGACCTTGGCGAGTGATGCATGGATGACAAAAATTGGGGATCTGGAAAAGAAGCCCTAGATTGAGAATGTACTATATATTACAACATAAACCTCATAAAGCTGAGATCTTTAACCAAAGGAAAAACAAAATAAAATAAAAAAAGTTACTAAAATGCAGTGAAAACCTAAAAACCATCAAATAACCCATATTTCCAAACTAAAATCAAGAAATTACAACAATCTTCTTCCTTTACAAAACCCATCTCGTAATACATGAACAAACATGTTAATGAATTTCTGCATCCATGTATGTACTCATCTACGCATTTATATGTATAAAGAGCGAAATGATGACGATAGTAATTAGCTTGAACAAACCTAGGATTCTATTTGAGGGGGGGGGGGGGGGGGGGGGGGAAGAACCA
>NW_019245798.1:63974-78036 GCF_002742605.1 Olea europaea var. sylvestris
AAGAAGCCACACAAACACACGCAGATCGCTGACAGATGTTGGATCGTCAATTATACATAGAATTGTTTAAATATATGTGAATCTGCTTGCCCATATGTACACCTACATTATATGTAATTGAGAGAGAGAGAGAGAGAGATGTGTGGGTGTGTGAGGTTAATTATGAAAATCTCCATTGATGAAGGGTGAAGAGCATAAAAGAGAGGGATCAATTGCACATTTCAACATTTTCATTGTTTTTGTCCGTTTCCTTAATAAAACCAAATGATTATTTCACTTTTCTGTGTCCAGATCCATGGGACGGGATTATTACATACCCCACCCCCAAAGTCCAAACCAAACCTCAAAAATAAATTTAAATTGAAAAAAATAATTATTGGGTAATTTTTAGTCCTTGTTTGATCCCATTATTTTTAGAATACTTTTTTTTCTTTTGTTTTTAACCACACATTTTTCAATAAAATAATATTACATGTAAATTCAAAAATTTTCTTATTTTTTTAATCACACATTTTTTATCAATTAACTATTTCAAACTGCATTCTTAATCTTTCAATGGGGCTCAAAATGGCTCTTAATTAGTTATATTGGACGATTTTTGGTTAGTTTTGAAATCAATACTCTTTATATATGGGTACCCATTGATTTCTTGTATCTGCTCCATCTATCTATAACTCTCCGGCGTCTTTGACTAGTGACCAAAAAATGGTAGCGATCATCCATTCTAAAATATTTGTAGCAAGATGAAACTTAACTATAAGGAAGACAAAACACACCCGTTTCAAAAGTGCTTTGAAAGGCTTAAACTCACATCAACCCAATACAAGAAGGATGCCTTATGTAATTCCAAATACCAATTTTGGAAACATTCATGATTAGTGGCCCAATAAATGCCCAGTAATTGACTGCTAAAGGAAAATACGTAAGTTGTCATCCTCTTCCTTTAGCCTATTCATCTTCAAATTCCAGCCACGTTGGTTTCAACCTAGTTCTACCCATTTCACATTCAGCCCTCAAAAATGAAAATTTTTAGTTTTCAATCATACAGAAACTATAAAATTGATTTTCTTGAGAAATTTCCGATTTGATTTTGTTTCGCGCGGGTAGTCACTAACAATTAAAAAGGAATCAGATGATTGTGTAAGGAACAAATCTCTTGAGACAAAGTCCCAAAATGGGTATTTTATTGACAATGACTTTACAATTGGAACTAAACAGAATGCCTCCAAGGGGCGCAAGCACACGAGTACTGAAAAGAAATGTTTAAGTTTAAAATAAGAAATTGAAGTTACATATTCTCTGTTTGAGAGTGTTTGATTCAGGGTCCTTTTGCTCTATGTCTTCTCTTTCTTTTATATTCCCTTAATGATTTCCTCGTGATCAACCGCTTAGAAATTGCTTGATTGCTTTATAACTACCCACTTTCTTTATGGTGGCTAATTTGTCGTGGAATTGCCGTCTCTAATTACTGTCACTACTCTTTGTCATTCAACCGTCTTCAACTGAACTCCTTAAATCGTAGAACATGATAAGGTTACTCAATAACTGTACTTCTGGATAACCATAACATCTTATGTTTGCTAAGATCTTGGGCGATTCGAAGGTTTGGGCGAGAACAGGGTCATAGCTCTGGGTGACTGTAAGACACTTCATTCGCTTAGATCTTGGGCATCTTGCAGACTTGGGCGATGATGTTACCGTGTTCGTGGGCTTCCACTGTATTCATTAATAACCCTATCTGGGTTTTTATCCTGAATTGTCTAGTTGGGTTTCATTCTTTGGGTTATTCGATTTGGGTTGCACTTTTAGTGTGTCAACTATTATCCCCCAATATGGCAGAATTAATACCAATTATTAATCTTTGCCATATTTACTTTGTGTTTCCCAGCAACATTTGAAATTCCCAAGAATTTCAATCATTATTTCCTTCCATAGCTTGAAAAAGTGCGACATTACAAACTCTTATAAACCCCAAAGACAAGCCATTTCGTTGTACTACTAAATCACGCCTCATTATTTCGCGCTTCTTTCTCGCCATACCACTGTTCATCTTCTTACTTCTCTGCTATGTTTCTCAGGCAAACTTTAACAAAACTGTATTTCGTCCTCAATGGCGGCTCCACAAACCCAATCTGATGACTCTTTTAGCTTCAAAGATTTCCAGAAAATCCTCACTCGGCCATATGTAAACCCGAACTTTCTTGCACCAGCCAATGCCGAACTTGATGAGTTCTATCTAGGTCCTTCATTTAACAACGCCGAAACCGTCGAACAAGTGGCAGTAGGCCAGCTGTTCCCTTGTACTCAAGACCCTCCATTCCTGAACTCTTTGTCGCTGAGGCCGATTTGCGAAAATGGTATTCGCACTTGGCCTAAATATGATATTGTTTAACGTAGATGGCATGCTCGCCTTGTGGGCCATTGTCCTACCAAGACACTTTTTGATCGTGCTAGGATTTCTAATTTATTAGAAATCTCTCTTCAACCCCCAATTTTTGACCCAGCATTTTTTCCTATTGCTTTAAGTTTTTGGTCTTTTGAATATAATACTTTTGTTTTCCCTCTTGGTCCTATGTCCATTACTTTAAGGGATGTTGGGGCCCTGATAAATCTTCCACCTTTGGGCGACACCATTTTCCCTGGTATTTTAATTTCCAGTGTTGCCCAAAAATTTGACAAAAAACTCACCGAGTCCTATTCAAGCTTGCAAGGCTGTTATAATCACTCAAATGCTGAGCCTTCCCACGCTGAGCGTGTGGCCTTTATTCAGATTCGACTTTGTAAATATATTCTGTGTGTGCTCAGTATAAAGCCTTCTATGAGCTATTTACCCATAGTGCACAAATTGGCGTGTGGTAGGCCTTTGAATTTGTGTTCTTTCTTTTTTGCTGCCCTCTATAGAGGCATGGCTTCTCTTCAATTTCAATTGAAGAATGGTGCATCTCCCACTGGTAGTGAGCTTCTTTGGTTCACTCAACTGTGGTTGAGAGCCTATTTTCCATCACTTGGTGCTCTATCCATGTCCCTTCGTTCTGTCAGCTGCTACGGGCTAGCCATTGACCCATTGAGTCATGTAAATATGTCTAGAAGGGACATTTTTTCATTTTTTCATTTTTTTATATTTTAAATTTATTTTAAATTTTTTCATTTTTTTATATTTTTAACTTCAGATTATGTGCAACCTCCATCTACCTTAGATAATGCGAGCACCTCTTTGCTCGTTTGGGTTCAGTTTTTGACTGGAAGGGAGTTGTTCCATGATATTTTAATTGGAACCAATGCCAAAGCTGGGGTTGAAATATATGCTCCTCAATTTTTTGCTCGCCAGTTTGGTTTTGGCCAAACTTGGCCTGTTCCCCCTTGTTATTCAAAAATTTTGATAGGCCGCTTTCACACCATTAATAAGGCAGAGACACAAGCTATAGATGCTCGCAGTATTCTTTTGATGAGTAACTTTTCATTAGCCCCTTCAATCCTAACAGTGCCGTTTACCTCCTTTTTGAACAACTCTGGCCATCAATGAAGCACAGATTGTTTGCCACTGATGCCAATCGTGCTTTCCATTCACTGGATCAGCCAAACATTTTTTTCACTTCTCCTATCTTGGTCACCCCTATATCCATTAGGAATCTTTCCTCCCCTATTCATGGTAAACAATCTGTTCGTCCCTCTACTTATCTACTTGCCAAACCTACTGCAGCTAAGAGTGCCCCAAGCCGCAAATGGCTAGCTTCAGCATTTCCCATTTTGGAGGATGATGATGATGATGACGATGACACTCTCATTGTCAGGAGAAAGGTAATCGAATTCTGTTTACTCACAAGCATACCTTTCTATGTGCTAATGGTTTTCTTGAATTTTTCAGAAAAGTTCGGCCTCTCCTTTGAAGGCTTTGGTGTTGGCAGCTCCTGTTCCATCATCCTTTGCTGGAGCTGATTCGTCCAAACTAGTTGATGAAGGGACTACGCTTAAAGAGAAACCTTCAGTCCTGGAACTTTCATCACAACCAATAGACGAGCCACCTTCTTCCCAGGGCGCCGACCCCCCAAACGTCGAACCAGAAGGTAATAAATTTTTTGATGTTTTACCTCTGCTTATGCTATTGATTTCTGATTTGTTGCTTCTTTAATCATGCAGAGGCTCCTATGGGTCTGCTCGTTGTGGCAGAGTCTTCTCGTCCAGACAAGGGGGAGTCTCCACAGGTAGTGGGGCCACAAGTGGTGGAGCCAATTGGTGATATGTCACCTTGCAAAATTGCTGATGAGGTAACCTTTTACTTGACTTTTATTTTCACTTTGTTTATTGTAGTGGAAACCTTCAATGTTGGCATTTTTCTTTGCAAGATGTTGATGAGATCGTGCGTTCCATCCGGGATTTGTTCAATTCCTGGGGGCAAGTCAAGATGTCTCGCCCTACTTCAACCGGTCGTCCTTCTGCTTTTTCAAAGGAAGATATGAAGTTCCTCAAGTAGTCGATATTTGAGTATGTATCTTTTATGGACATGGACATCGGTCAAGCTAGTGCTGCCAAACATAAGGATAAGCTTGAGCATTTGAGTGCGAAGTTGGCGCAAGCACTGACACTTCCGTCACTCAATATTTTTGCTGATTTTAAAATGACATTGAAAGTTGTCCATTCTGACATCCTCCCTTTACAGGTCAAAAATGTTGAACTGAAGGCCAAGAGTACTCAATATCTTCGCACTGCATCTGAAAGAGAGTCTTTTCTTTTGGAGATCAACAAAGCTGAGGACGAATGAAAGAAATCTCTTCTGAAGTTATGATTGAAGACTCTTTGATGACCTGTTTGGCTGCACAGATGAAGGAGCTTCAAGCAAGGATGGATGACTGTAAGGCAAGAATGGTTGCTAAAAAGCGTAATGCTTCTCAAGGAATTGAGCGAACCAAGTCTTTGGTCGAGCAGTACAAGAAGCTGGAGGTTGATGATGATTTTGTAGCTGAATTGAATGTCACTTCTTCTCAGCAGAGCGAGGATTGGGGGAAACTTAGGGAAAGAATTCGCTCGGTCTGGGGCGAATTGTAATTAAGACATCTAATGCCCTAACTTTTCTTTTTGTAACTTCGTATTAACTTTCCTCTTGTAACCTCATACTGATAGTCATTGCCAATTTTGAATATAACAGCAGACATTGTCATTAATGAACAACTAATTTGTCTTCTTGTGTATTTATTGACGTTTGTCCTTAATTGTCAACCCTCAAGCATTTAACTGCTTTATGATAAGATTCATGTTCATTCTCTTTTGGTATTTTTGTCTCTTTTCCCAAGACTTTTGGGCCGCTTGACTCCAATTAGTAGGCACGAACGTGGCTGTTCATATTCTGTCTCTTCACCTTCACGTCCCTATAAATGCACGTATATCTCGCACTTTTCATTTTCATTTCTATTCTTTTCTTCAAAAACTAATTTGCTTCCATCATTTGGCATCTCAACGATCGATCCAAAATTTTCGTCTTCCATAGAAATGGATCATTTGATCCACCCATTTTACTGCCTGTTTTGATGTGACCTTTGGTATGGGAGATATAGGAAATATTTTTTGGCCAGCAAAGTTCTTTCCATCGTCTCTATGTTCTTTACAAGGAGTTCAATGATGGAAGGCAATTTTTGAAGGTGCCTGCCAAGCCACCTTGCTTATTGAGAGTACTTCTCAGTCTCCTTACCCGTTATTACAACGATGCATTTAGGTAGGCGATGTGAAGGTGCTTCTCTTCCCTTCTACTTGTTGAGAGTGCTTCTCGGCCTCTCTGCTTACCTTTGCAGCAGTGCGATCAGGATGGCAATCGAGGCCAGTTCACCCTCTTACTTGGCGATCGACCAAGATATTAGTTTGCTCTCAATTGTGGCTTATAGAGCATTTAGTATTTTGTATCTTGCAACTTTGTAATGAACTTTTGATAATAAAGGAATTTACTTGAACGTATTTCGCTCTGGCCCTTTTTTATCTACAATTGTTCAACACGATTTGATTACACTTTTATTTATTCACTTTTCCTTAAGGAAGGAACATATTTTTTTAAATATTTGCCATTAATGAACCTTATGCGCTTGGTGCCATCTAAATCTTCCAAATGATAGGCTCTATTAGGCAACACACTATTTACTTTATATGGGCCTTCCCAATTGGGCGACCACAAGCCATATTTTAGATCTTTGCTATCCAAGGGGAGTATTGTTTTCCAAACCAATTCGCCCAGGCTAAATGACTTGGCTATAATTTTTTTATTATAAAACTTAGCCATCATTTGTTTTTGAACTTGCAATCTATCTAGGACGTCCAACTTTAATTCGCCCAACTCCAATAAGTTCTGAACTAGTGATTCGGTATACTCATTATCATTTAACTTATTTTGCAAACACACTCTGATCGATTGTACGTTAATTTCCACAGGCAAAATGGTCTCTTGTCCATAAGTAAATTGGAAATGAGTAATTTTGGTACTTGATCGAGACGACGTCCTATAAGCCCATAAGGCATTGTTTAGACATTCGTGTCAATTTCTGACATTTTCATCTATCATTTTCCTTATGTTATTTTTTAGAATCTTATTAGAAGATTCTGCTTGTCTGTTGGATTGAGCGTAATATGGTGTGGAGTTTACTAATTTAACTCCAAACTCGCTCAAGAATTTATTCACTTGATCTCCATTTAAAGAAGTTTCGTGATCTACCATCAAAGTTTGTGAAATTCCAAATCTATAAATAATATGATCACGGATAAATTCTATGACACTTTTTTGGGTGATCTCCTTTAAAGGTATCGCTTCTACCCACTTAGTGAAAAAATCAGTTGTAACTATAACAAAGGTATGTTGCTTGGACGATGGGGAATAAATCTTCTCTATTAGGTCTATCGCCCAACCCTTAAACGGTCAAGATTTGATAATAGGTGTCATCTCTCGTGCTGACGCCCTTTGTGTTGGACCATGCTTTTGGCATGCTAGACAACTCTTTGCTTACTGAACGCATGATTCTCCCATCTTGGGCCAAAAATATTCATTCCTAATAATTAACCATCTCATCCTTTGGCCAGCTTGATGAGCTCCACATATCCCTTCGTGCACCTTAGCCATAATTGTCCTGGCTTCTTGCAAACTTATACATTTTACTAATATACCATCAGAGCGTTTCTTAAACAACTCTTCATCTATCGGTTTATAATTTAGCAAACGCAACTTAATTTTTCTACTATCTCCTTTATTAGGTTCTTTAAGGAACCTTTTAATCTCTGCCCTCCAATCTATTGCATCTCCATCTTGTATGCAATAAATTTCAATCCTTCTCGCCCTTCTTTGGACTATGGGTAATATTACTCCATATTCATAAGTAGATTTCCAATTTAAAACCTTTGAATACTTTGAGGCCATTTGGGCCAACTCATTTGCTACGTCATTATATATCCTATTAACACATTGAAGCTCTACTTGGTCGAATTCTTCCAACAACTCTTAGACAATTTCATATTGATTTATAATGGAATCACTTTGGCATTTAAAATCACCAATCAATTGGTGAATTACCAATTGAGAATCGCCTCTAATGATCACATTCTTTACTTCCATATCTATCATTAATTCTAGGCCCACAATTAAGGCTTCATATTCGGCTTGATTGTTGGTACACATCCTATCCAAAATGAATGCGAACTTGTAACAAATATTTAAAGGATTTATTAATGCTACTTATACTCCTACACCTTTAGAAATTTTTGACCCATCGAAATACAAAACCCAAGGTTTTAATTCGAACGAATTGATTTCTAATTCAATTTCTTCAGGCATGTCAAGGCATGGATGATCGGCCAGAAAGTTAGCCAAAGCTTGATTTTTTATTGCCTTTTGGGGTATGTAATGTATTTCGAATTCTGATAAAGCTAACGTCCAAAGGCCTATCCTTTGGTGTAAAATAGGGCGAGAGAACATATACTTAACAAAATTTACTCTAAAAATCAAATAAACGGTTACGAGCCGTCAATAAGCCCTTAGTTTCATACATGAGAAATATAATGCAAGACGTAATTTTTCAATGGCAGAGTAATTACATTCACATTTTTTAACCGTCTACTCAAATAGTAAATCGCCATTTTTTCACCAAATTGGTCTTCTTACGCGACCATCCCAGCTATTGATTCTTGTTCAGCTAATATATATACTTTCATTGGTCGTCCTTAGATTGATGACACCAACACTGGTGGACTTGATAAATATGTCTTTAGGCTTTCAAAAGACTTTTGATGCTCTTCTTTCCAGACGAATTCGTCCTGATTTTTCAACTTTAAAAGTGACGAAAAAGTTTTAGTTCACCCTGCACAGTTAGAAATAAAGCGTCTTAAAAAATTTATTTGGCCTAGAAACCTTTGCAATTCTTTTTTGTTGTTAGGTGGTTTGACCTCTAAAATGGCCTTCACTTTATTTTTATCAAGTTCAATCCCCCTTTTGTATACTAAGAAACAAAAGAAGTTTCTTGCATTAACGCCAAATGCACATTTCAAGGGATTCAATTTTAGTTTATATTGCCTTATTCGCTCAAATGAACATCTCAATTGTTCAAAATGGTCCTCTTCTTTAATGGATTAACTACTATATCATCTATATACACCTCAACAAACTTGCCTATCATATCATGAAAAATCAAGTTCATTGCCCTTTGATAAGTTGCTGTTGTATTTTTTAGGCCGAAGGGCATAATATCCATTCAAAATATCCTAGAGATTCAGGGCACCTAAAGGCAGTTTTGTGTATATCTTCCTCAACTATATAAATTTGATTGTATCCTGAATACCCATCCATGAAGGAATATATTACGTGTCCGGCAGTCGAGTCTACTAAAAAATCTACCGTAGGCATTAGATATTCATCTTTGAGTTTGGCTATGTTTAAATTCCTAAAATTTATGCACACCCTTAATTTACCATTCTTTTTTAGCACTGGCATGATATTGGACAACCATTCGACATATCTAGCTGTTCTAATAAAGCCTGTTTTTAATAATCGCTCTTTTCTTTCTTAATTTCAAGGAGCACATTAGGAGCAAAACACTTAGGAGGTTGTTTATAAGGTTTAAAGTTTGGCTTGGTTGGTAATCTATGTTCCACCAAACCTCTATCTAAACTAGGCATATGTTCATATTCCCAAACAAAACAATCCTTATATTCTTTTAATAAAGCGATTAATTTATCACTAACCTCTTGATCGAGCATCTGGCTGACGAAGGTTGGGCGATCTTCCCCTTCATTGCCAATATTCACTTTAATTAGAGGGTCTTGTGCTTGAGCGTATCCAGGCTTGGTGATCCTCATTACTTCATCGTCCAATTCCGTTATAGGCACTTCTTCTTCTAAACAATCCACCTTATTGATTTCTCGGCCAATATTTTGTTTCAACTCGAACACTGCCAATTTGTTTCTCAATGCTTTCAAGGCTGCTTCTTCTTTCATCTTGTCCTTGCATTTTTTATTGAAAGCCATTAATTTGGGTTTGAAGGTTTGAACATCGGTCATTTGCCTTTGTTGCTTACAACTTATTTAAAATTCCTTGATTACTCCTTTGCCAATTTCTGGCTCTTCTAGGGCCACTATGCTTGGCCTCATTTGACTGAACATTTCAGTGAGTGCATCTACTGAAAACAGCTCTTCACTTTGTGCGACAATTTGAGTTTCTTCTCCATCTTGAACTACTCTGACAGGCCCATAACTTCCTTCGTACATGAACATTTCCACTGAGTTTGCTTCTGCGACAAAAGGCCTATGATCGGCCTGCACCACTTCTGCTTCACCCTTATCATCCAAAAAAATCAGGCATTGATGGAGCGATGAGAGTATACAGCGACTTCCGTGTATTCAATCTCTTCCCAATAACACATTGTAACTAGTAGGACCATCTATTATAAAGAAGACTGTGATCCTAGTAGTTGTCCCTATAGTTATGTCCAATGGCATAACACCTTTAGCTGAAATTGCTCCTCCATTGAAACTTGTAAGGATTACTTCCGTTGGAATCATATCATTTTCTGTCTTTGCAAATTTCCTCATCATCCTAGATGGAATGGTGTTTATAGCTGCTTCATTATCAACAAGTACTTTTGTCACAGGTATGCCGTTAACTAAAGCTTTAACGTACAATGGCCTCAAGTGTTTAGTCAACTTCATGTCTGGTCTCTTGAAAATAATCTTTTCGAAAGCATCTATTTCCACTTCCTGTTTGTCCTCTGTCGAGTTATCCTTTTGTGACAAGTCAACGTGCAGTATGTCGCATTGAGCTTTTGCTTCCTGAATTTCCTTTTTGCTGTTTTCTAACACTTCTTCTTCGGTTACCAACCTGTGGGAGGATGCATTATTCTTGGAGGTGATCCATACTTTTAAGAGCGAGAAACTCTCTTTTTCCTTTTGGGCGTCCCGTACAGCACGTAATAATAGAAAGAACGCCTAGACGATTCCTCCAACAAGTCCACTTCTCAAACCCCCTCTCGATGTAGTTGCTTCAACAGAGTATTGTACGATACTCCTCTCCTTCTTCTTTCTGCTTTCAGATCAATTTCTTCTTCGATATCCATCATACCATCATCTCCTTCATCATCGTAGGCCCCTCTAGAAGTCTGGTCTTCTTCATATTTCAGCGTGCATGCTTTTTCTGCGTTATCCTCCCTCTCTTATTTTTCTTTCTACTTATCCTTGAACTCATTGGCTAGTAAATAGTTATTAGCCACGACAGGAGGTAATGTATCGAACTGAATAGTAAGGGGCTGATCTGGATCTTCTCCATCTTTTCTGTCTCGCTCAAACTTCGATCTCTCAGAAGAAGTCTCTGGCAATTCTTTCATCGATTCACCTGTGCCAGTCTCTTCACTGTCTTTTAAAACATTTTGATTAGCTACCTCGAGTAGACTAGGCGCTTTAGGACGTGGCATTCCCTGTTGTTGCCTCATCATCCGTCCATAGTTCTGTTGAAAATGCCTTTGTTGGGTTCTAGTCATTTCATTGAAGGGTATCGCCCTTCCTGCATTATATTGGAACGAATGTCATACATTTGGTTGGCGAGGCTGAGGCTGAGGCCTGAATGTTCTCTCATTATTTACTGGTCTGAACTGCCTCTCAAAAGGCGGTCCCTTATAAAATGATGTACCTCACCCTCTACCAGACTGAGCGTTTGGGAAAAAACTAGGGCGATGGTGATGCTGCCATATCCCTAGTTTCTCTGTATTCTCACTTACTTCTCTTTTACATCTTGCACACAGGACGTCTTCATCCTTTTCAGGCTCTTTCCTTTTGATACGTTCAAAGATACTGGGATGTGGTTCAGGGTCCTCTTCTCCATCATCTACAACTAACTTGAATTTTGGCAACTTATTTTTGAAACCAGTCGTCACCATGTTCATCCCAAGTGGCTGTGGAAAAGGGTTTTCATCCACTGCCATCTTCCTCTTATCCTCGAACATAATTCGTCATGATTCAATGGCATCCTGTAACACATGGCGAAAAATCAAACAGTTATTAGTCAAATGTGACCATGCATTATGCCACTTACAATATTTTTTACCCTTAACTTGTTCAGGGCTTGGCAATTTATATTTATCGCTCAGCTTTATCTGCTTATCCTTATATAGTTTATCAAATATAAGGTCAGCTTTGATTACATCGAACAAGAACGTTCTAGCCTTTTTGTTTTCATCTTTTATAGGCTCATCCTTGCCCGACGGTCTAGGTTTAGCCATTATAGGACAAGTATACGCGTCTCCTTTGATTAATTCGGCCAAATACATTTCGGTTTGATCATAATACTCATCATTAATGATATGAATATCAAAATTTGGGTCTCTGTAATAAGTCCCCTTGCTAGAATTTTTCATTTGCTCTTCTTCTCTTATTAGTCGTTCATACCTATCACGTTTGTGCTCAAATGGAAAAGATCAGGAAATTCCTTATCTTGGAACTTTTTTTTCAAATCAAAGTTTAGACAACCTTGAGCAATTTTGATAAACTCCTTTTCGAGCAAAGGTACAAAACATTTACTTCTCGCTGTCTTGAACCTTTGAAGGAAACCTTCTGCCCATTCGTTGGGCATTTGACGTAGATTCTCCAAATTGGCTAAAGTAACTTCGGACTCAATTTTATAAAACTTAGCGTGGAACAATTGCTCCAATTATTGCCATGTTTGAACAGAGTTCGCTGGCAAATTGATGAACCAGGAGAGCGCTACTCCTGTTAATGGACTAGGGAACAACCTTATTTTATGGTAATCAGTTACGTCACCACTTTTCAGTGTGAATCGCCCTATGTGTTCTAGAGTAGACACCTCTCCTAAACTGGTAAATAGTGAGAATTCTGGCACTTTATACCCTCTAGGCCATGGATATACTTGGTCTACCCAATCAGGATATGACTTTGTGTAAGTCGGCCTGATGACAGGACGTAACCCAAAAGTCATCTGATTCTATACTATTTCCATAATTTGATTCCTCAACATGACGTTGGGGTCATATGGAATTTCTACAGGTTGGTTGACCGGTTGATTTGTTTGAGGCCTGATATTTGGTCCTTGGTTGGCAACAAAGTTGCCATGATTTGGGCCATTGTTACCATTAGCTTGAATATTTATTCCATCATTAACACGTGGGGCATTCTGTCCATTATTTAGGACATTGTCTCTTACGTTTAGGTTACCCCCCAAGTTAGATGTACTATTGCCACTATTCTGATTTGGCATTACACCACCCCCCTGGTTTGAAGTAGAGGGACCAAAAGGTGGTTCTACCCTTTGATTTGGACTTAGGACTGAGGAATTATGTTCCACTATTGTCCTAGTTTGAAAATGATTTGCAAGAGGCACAACTGGCTGACAAATTTGACCTACCAACTTATTCATTATTTCGTTCAAAGTATTCAGTTGTTTGGCCAAGTTGTCATAATGTGCATTCCCATTTTGGGTAAATCTTTCCATGTTATGAATATTTTGTAGATTTACCTATTCAACGACATCCTGTGTGAATTCTCCAAGTAATGCACGCATGGTTCGAGGACTCAATTCTGTCATTGGTTCGTAATGACTGTGACTATTCTGACTCTGTCCATCTGTTCGTGGAGAGCTATGTTGCTCCTCATATCGCTCGATCACAGACTGGACTCCTCCCGAACTTGCTTCCTTATCAGATTTCTGAGGCACATTGTTTCACCTTTTGTATTTTCAACACCAAACACTAAGGTCCCATTGGGCGTGCCAAATTATTTCGCGCGGGTAGTCGCTAACAATTAAAAAGGGATCAGACGATTGTGTGAGGAACAAATCTCTTGAGACAAAGTCCCAAAAAGGGGTGTTTTATTGGCAATGACTTTATAATTGGAACTAAACAGAATTCCTCCAAGGAGTGCAAGTACATGAGTACTGTAAAGAAATGTTTAAGTTTAATCTAAGAAATTGAAGTTACATATTTTTTATTTGAGAGTGTTTGATTCGGGGTCCTTTTGCTTTATGTCTTCTCTTCCTTTTATATTTCCTTGATGATTTCTTCGTGATTAACCGCTTAAAAACTGCTTGATTGCTTTGTAACTACCCACTTTCTTTATGGTGGCTAACTTGTTGTGGAACTGCCGTCTCTAACTGCTGCCACTACTCTTTGTCGTTCAGCCGTCTTCAACTGAACTCCTTGAATCGTGGAACGTGATAAGGTTACTCAATAACTGCTTCAATAACTGCACTTCTAGATAACCATAACATCTTATGTTTGCTAAGATTTTGGGCGATTCGCAGGTGCTTTGGGCGATTGTAAGGCACTTTATTCGCTCAGATCTTGGGCGTCCTGCAGACTTGGGCGATGATGTTACTATGTTCACGGGCTTCCACCGCATTTATTAATAACCCTATCTGGGCCTTTATCCTGAATTGTCTAGTTGAGCTTCATTTTTTGAGTTATTCGATTTGGATTGCACTTTTAGTGTGTCAACAGATTTAAAAAAAAAATTATACTGAGAAATCAAGTTTTTTAGATTTTTTGTAAAACACCAAGGCAGAGGCTAGAGGTACTCTGATACCATATGTAAGATTGAAAAT
>NW_019245799.1:0-1486 GCF_002742605.1 Olea europaea var. sylvestris
TACGAAGAATTGAGCGTAACTTTTGCACACGGTGTCCGTTTTGGGACCATAATTACTTTTTGGAAATGTAGCGACCGTTTTGGGTTGAACTCACAACTTCATCGTGACGTATGAGGGATTTCGGCCATTTTTCGAACGAGTGAGCACTTGCATATTTGGAACGCTTGAATTGCCGTCGTACGAAGAATTGAGCGTAACATTTGCACACGGTGTCTGTTTTGGGACCATAAGTACTTTTTGGAAATGTAGCGACCGTTTTGGATTGAACTCACAACTTCGTCGTGACGTATGAGGGATTTCGGCCATTTTTCGATAGAATGAGCACTTGCATATTTGGAACGCTTGGATTGTTGACGTACGAAGAATTGAGCGCAACTTTTGCACCCGGTGTCCGTTTTGGGACCATAAGTACTTTTGGGAAATGTAGCGACAGTTTTGGGTTGAACTCACAACTTTGTTGTGATGTATGAGGGATTTCGACCATTTTTCGAAAGAGTGAGCACTTACATATTTGGAACGCTTGGATTGCCGACCTACGAAGAATTGAGCGTAACTTTTGCACACGGTGTCTGTTTTGGGACCATAAGTACTTTTTGGAAAAGTAGCGTCCGTTTTGGGTTGAACTCACAACTTTGTCGTGACGTACGAGGAATTTCGGCCATTTTTCGAAAGAGTGAGCACTTGCATATTTGGAACGCTTGGATTGCCGGCGTACGAAGAATTGAGCGTAACTTTTGCACACGGTGTTCGTTTTTGGACCATAAGTACTTTTTAGAAATGTAGCGACCGATTTGGATTGAACTCACAACTTCGTCCTGACGTTCGAGGGATTTCGGCCATTTTTCGAAAGAATGAGCACTTGCATATTTGGAACGCTTGGATTGTCGACGTACGAAGAATTGAGCGCAACTTTTGCACCCGGTGTCCGCTTTTGGGACCATAAGTACTTTTTAGAAATGTAGCGACCGATTTGGATTGAACTCACAACTTCGTCGTGACGTATGAGGGAATTTGGCCATTTTTCGAAAGAATGAGCCCTTGCATATTTGGAACGCTTGGATTGCCGGTGTACGAAGAATTGAGCGCAACTTTTGCACCCGGTGTCCGCTTTTGGGACCATAAGTACTTTTTAGAAATGTAGCGACCGATTTGGATTGAACTCACAACTTCGTCGTGACGTATGAGGGAATTTGGCCATTTTTCGAAAGAATGAGCCCTTGCATATTTGGAACGCTTGGATTGCCGGTTTACGAAGAATTGAGCGTAACTTTTGCAAACGGTGTCTGTTTTGGGACCATAAGTATTTTTTGGAAATGTAGCGACCGTTTTGGGTTGAACTCACCACTTCGTCGTGACGTATGAGGGAATTTGGCCATTTTTCGAAAGAGTGAGCACTTGCATACTTGGAACGCTTGGATTGCCGGCGTACGAAGAATTGAGCGTAACTTTTGCACACGGTGTCCTTTTAGGACCATAAGTACTTTTT
>NW_019245800.1:0-1486 GCF_002742605.1 Olea europaea var. sylvestris
ATTCACAAATTAACAATTTTTTAGGTTACACATTATTTTTTTATCACAATTATTATTTTTCGATCACAATTATTATTTTTCATTGGTCGCATTATTATTTATTGATCACTGGTTAACCAATTTAATTTGTGATAACCACCAACACTTGTGACCACCACCTTACTGTTGCATCCAACAGCAGCACCACCACCGTTACCACTTGAACCACCACCACAACCTCCTAAAAGTGATTAGCAACCAGCAAAATAGTACGAATTGTACTACTATGAATGCGAAAATTGTGAACGCAAGATACCTCACCTCAACCTCCTCACCATCACTACCCAAAAAATAAAAAAAATAAAAAATAAAACCCCACTACCTACTAGATCTATGCAAAACCAACACCACCCACGACAAACCACCACTACTTCACAATCAACCTGACAACAGCGACCGGCACCACCATCACCATAGCCTAACAGTATCGCCACCACCTAAAATCAATCGCCCTCATATCTCAAATCAGCAACCTAGTCAACCAATTACACGTTACCATTTCCACTATGCCACTCCATCCACAAAGCCACCCACCTACCAACTTAAAACCAAGATCAACGATGTTGATTCGCACGGCCAATAGAAACATCCAACATCCTGATCAATCAATTGAAACATCTAAATTGGCCAATCAAACCAACCACTACCACCCATCCACACACAGATAGCAGCGGTGTCCATCATCACCGGTGGTGTGGCGGTGGGCATGGTGGTGGCGAAAAGATGAGTTTATGGCAAAGAAACCTCCCTCACGTTGGCCATAGTCTCCACCGCCGCCTCTACCTCCATAACCTCCCTCAAGACATTCGTTACGGAATCCAACGCCTACGGGATTGAGCTTCATTTACAATGATGTTACTGCCATCAAAGTCCAGGCCCTTTTGAACTTCTAGATCTGGTCGATGATGGTTCCCCGATGGAGAGATAAAAGAGAGGGACGAGAGAAAGAAATGAAAGTTTTCGATGGGTGGAGTAATGGTGAGGTGGGGATGGGGTGATTTATTAATAATATTTTTATTTAATATTTATTAAATAATCAATTATAATCTGAAATTTGAAATTTGAAACTTAAAATATGATTTATGAAATGCAAATTTCAAAAACAGGTTTAGATGTAATTTTCACTTATTTAATTAATAAAAACTCATATTTTATACATCATTTTCTTTATCTTAACAAACTTTCAATTTTTCTTTTTTGTTATACTCTTATTTTTGGGGAGAAATGATCGGCCATTGCGAAGTCTCATTTTGTGCAATTCTAGTTGCTTGCATTCAGCCTCCCAATTTTAATTTATAAGAATCGAATTGAAATTATTTCACAAGAATTGATGATAGAGGTGAACTAAACCCAAGACGTATTTATTCACATCATATTTTTATTTATTCATTGTACTACATTTTAATTATATTTACAGTCTTTCCTATATAATCGTTATAACACTTAT
>NW_019245801.1:0-1486 GCF_002742605.1 Olea europaea var. sylvestris
CTCATATTCTACGAGGGTCATAGTTCCCTGCTGAAGTCTAAGGAACTCCATCTCCTTTTGATCTCTCACAGCTGTCGGGAAAATTTTTTTCTTCCACGAGTTGCTTAAACCTTTCCCAAGTTATAGCTTGTTCTTCAGCAGGTGTTAGCGACCTAGTAGTCATATCCCACCAATGGCTAGCCCCCTTCTTTAACATAAATACCGAAAATGTTACCCTTTCAGCATCATCACATCTTATAAATTTAAAAATGCGCTCTAATTCTCGTAACCAATCCTCAACTGCTAAGGGATCCGTACTCCCTTCAAACGATGGAGGGTTCATTTTACGAAACTGCTCTATCATTGCAGTTCGATCCCTCGAGTTAGGTACTATTTGAGGTTGAATAATTGGTTGGTTAGGTTCCTGATGATCAACTGGTATTTGTTGATTTAAGGTTCGTTGCCCAGTCAAAGGTGGTGTCTGTTGCTGTTGTCCCAACTCCTGCATTACAGCAAGTAGTTCTCGTGCAAAGTTTGCAACATTAACTTCACCACTACTAGAACTAGCATTAGCATTGCCGTGATTGCGCTGTGGAGGCATTTCCTTTGAAAAAAAAAATATTCATCCAGTTAAAATTTACTTCAGATCGTAATACTGACTTTAGAAAAAAAAAAATTCAAAGGCCAAAGCAACTTTCCTTCATATATATATACACTGTTATTTCTCACAAACAAAAGTCATACTGAGGTATGATACATACATTCAAAGCAGGGGTACACGTTACATCCTATTCTATTCCAAAAACAAAGATAGCTAAGTAAGATGATATCTAATCTTCTATTTCTTCTGGATCCTCATCGGGATCTTCCTCTAGGTCTTCTTCTTCTTCTTTGTATTTTTCTATCGTGCTTTGCTCCGAACCATCTGGTAATGGTACGGAAAACTTTCCTCTAAAACTCTCGAAAAGCACCTAGCCAATGGTCCCTTGACTAGCCTAGAATTTGTAGCTCGTAAACTGGTATTCATGGATAAGGATATAGTCTTCTTAAAGTTTTGCTGTAAATCACGACTAGTCCCATAGCTCTCTCGAAGCAAATAGGTAAGATCCTCGTATGAAAGGTCATCATCAGACCATGACACGATCTCTTTTATGACTGTGGCCCAAGGTTCTAGAACAGTTTCATATAGCCTCTGTATCTTCACCTTATTGCTTAGACTATGGTGTATTTCCCATAACATCTCAATAATACAATCTAGCAGATCCAAATGTTGTTCGAGGCTATGAAGCGGATGCATACGATAATTATAGTAAAATGCCAATAATATATCCCGCTTCTTCGCAAAACCACAAACTTCTGTCCTCGTGGGGGTTCTTACTCTTCGTGCCATAACTAGGACAAACATTGATTATGTTACTCTACATGGTTCTCATAAATATCTTGATATAAGTGTTCATGACTTCATATTATCAATCATAACTTGATTAAAAATATACCCATATCCAGC
>NW_019245802.1:0-1485 GCF_002742605.1 Olea europaea var. sylvestris
CACAGACTCGGGATCACGAGATTTTAGCCAAATTTCATCGTTTAGGCCTCTGAATAATTGATTTCTGTATCAATTATGTCAGGTTGAAGAAGTGTTGGACAGAAAATTAAAAAAGAAAAATCGTACCAGCGGCAATTTCGTCATTTGTCGCGACGTTGTCGGATTTGGTCGAAATTTGGCAGGTTGATTAGAAACAGCCCGAGAAATTGAACTCGGGGCATAGACCAAGGATCACGGGATATTAGCCAAATTCCTTCGTTTGGGCCTCCGAATAATTAATTTTCGTATTAATTATGTCTGGTTGAAGATGTGTTGGACAGAAAATTAACAACGCAAAATCCCACCAGGGGGAATTTTTTCATTTGTCACGACGGTGTCGGAATAGGCCGAAATTTGGCAGGTTGATTGAAAACGGCCCCAAAAATTGGACTCGGGGCACAAACCCGGGATCACGAGATTTTAGCCAAATTCTTTCATTTAGGCCTCCGAATAATTAATTTTCGTATTAATTATGTCAGGCTGAAGAAGTGTTGGACAGAAAATTAACAATGAAAAATCGCACCAGGGGAAATTTTGTCATTTGTCGCGATGGTGTCGGAATGGGCCGAAATTCGCCAGGTTGATTGGAAACGTCCCGAGAAATTGGACTCGGGTCATAAACCCGGGATCACGGGATTTTAGCCAAATTCCTTCATTTAGGCCGCCGAATAATTAATTTTCGTATTAATTATGTCAGGCCGAAGAGTGTTGGACAGAAAATTAACAAATAAAAACAGCACCACGGGCAATTTTGTCCTTTGTCGCGATGGTATCGGAATGGGCCGAAATTTGACAAGTTGATTGGAAACGCCTCCAGAAATTGGAGTTGGAGCACAGACACGGGATCACGGGATTTCAGCCAAATTCCTTGGTTTAGGCCTCCGAATAATTAATTTCAGTATTAATTATGTCAGGTTGAAAAAGTGTTGGACAGAAAATTAAAAAAGAAAAATCGCACCAGGGACAATTTCGTCATTTGTCACGACGATGTCGGAATGGGCCGAAATTCGATAGGTTGATTAGAAACGGCTGGAGAAATTGGACTCATGGCACATACCCGGGATCACGGGATTTTTCGCCAAATTCCTTCGTTTAGGCCTCCGAATAATTAATTTTCGTATTAATTATGTTATGCTGAAGAAGTGTTTGACAGAAAATTAAAAAAGAAAAACCGCACCAAGGACAATTTTGTCATTTGTCACAATGGTGTCGAAATGGACCGAAATTTGGCTAGTTGATTGCAAACGGCCCCAGAAATTGGAGTCGGGGCACAGACCCTGGATCACGGGATTTTAGCCAAATTCCTTTGTTTGGGCCACCGAATAATTAATTTTCGTATTAATTATGTCAGGTTGAAGAAGTGCTGGACAGAAAATTAACAAAGAAAAATCGAAGCAGGGGCGATTTCGTCATTTGTCGTGACGGTGTCGAAATGGGCCGAAATTT
>NW_019245803.1:0-1485 GCF_002742605.1 Olea europaea var. sylvestris
TATAGTATTTAATTTTTCAATGTAATTTGTTACTAATCAATACAGAAAGTTCCACATGGAACCCTTACATTCATCCATATGACAAGCACACAAGAATTTGTATGGAAGGGACTAATGTCTGAAGCTATCAAATAAAGTGTCGAGGTCGTTGCGCTAAGTTCTGCCGAAATGATTCATCCTCTACTATCTGAAATCCTTTACAATCGGAAGAGGGTCAGACTAGCAAGTCTTCAGAGTTGACTGATGTGACATGCGCAGTTAATGAGTGTTAGAAATGTCGGCCTAACTTATAGAGTGGCTGACTTCTTGTCAAAAGTCTATCAATATAATTAATGTGTAATAGAATTGATGTAGTCGTTAGGGTGGGCAGATTAGCCCACGTGGATCCAATCCAACGATGATTACGTCGGCCTAATCACTATAAATAAGCAATAATTGTATCAATTAAAAGATCTAGAACAATAGTACAAAGAAGGGAATACAATTCTTTCATTGCCTACAATTCATCTTCTCCCACAATAATATCTATTTTACAATTAACACACTACGAAGCACGCCCACGTACACATTGTCCTTCAACAACACCTGTTGGCCATTTTTGAAAGTCAAAAGATTGGTGTCATCTGTGGGAAACCTTGGAACAGCTAAGCCATGAAAATCCCACATAGAAAGAAAATACCTAATTTTCAGGAAAGGCCAAGGAGAAGAACCTTTGAGTAAAAGGAAAAATTCCTGAATAAAGGAAAACAACTTCTGAAACAGAGTCAGAGAAGGGCTGTCCACCAAAAAGGAATGGCTATGAGTATGAAGAAGAAAGAAATCGCACCAAGACAGGCAAAAGAACGCGTTGGCGAAGGGACATCATCACAAAGTACCCCAATAATCCAAGAACCGTTGCCAACCACCCCTGCAGTTAACCACCAAAGAAGTGACTCAAGGAGCAGGCCCAGGCTAACAGCAAGGCTCACTAGAGAGATGGCCTCCGTCACCGCAAACATGAGAACCATCTACCGGCAGAACGCTATAATGCATTAATTGCTGGAACGCGTGGAAGATCAATTAGCCAAATCCTGACAAAACGATGAAGTCATTCCCCCAGGAAGAGGGGCAAATGTGGACATGGTTGCCAACTACAACACCGGTCGAATAACTCAAGAGACTGTTGTTCCAGTAGAAGGCAGCAGGGCTAACGCGCCCAGGAGATAGGCCAGTGTCTTTGATAGGCTTGGTCTAATAAGAAACAGAGAGGGCCGACCCCCCATTCCATCCGCTCAAGCCAGGTGTCCTCCTATTGCCTCGAACAGGCCACATCTGATCAACTCTTTTTTAGAGGAAAATCAGCATGGACAACCTCAATCGGGAACCAAAGATGAGCTTGCTCTTAGATACCTGCATCTCCCGTCTAGGAATAGGCGTGAAAGACGAGCTGCATTAGCTCGGATGCGAAACAAGTCAATCATCACATTATTTTGCTATAGGACAACC
>NW_019245804.1:0-1485 GCF_002742605.1 Olea europaea var. sylvestris
TAGGAGTAATACCCAACGGATTAATCTCGCCTTAGCATCCTTCTTTGTCATCAGATATTTTAATGTGACTTGATCTGTGTAGAATATGACCTTAAACCCCACGAGATATGACCTGAATTTGTCAAAGGCATAAACCACGGCTAAGAGCTCTTTTCCAGTGGTTGCGTAGTTGATCTGGGCATCATTTAATGTTCTGTTTCCATAGTAAATCACATGAAAGACCTTATTTTTTCGTTGTCCCAATATTACACCCACGGCATAATCACTGGCATCACACATTAATTCAAAAGGCAATTCCCAATCAGGTGCTACAATTACTGGTGTTGACGTGAGTTTCTCCTTTAAAGTATTGAAAGCTGTCAGGCATTTCTCATTAAATTCAAATGGCACATCTTTCATCAACAGGTTGCATAGAGGCTTAGAGATTTTTGAGAAATCCTTAATAAATCTGTTGTAAAACCCGATATGTCCTAAGAAACTGTGAACCCCTTTATTGATATTTGCAATGGTAACTTCTCAATAACTTGAATTTTTGTTTTGTTTACCTTAATTCCTTTTGTTGAGACTCAATGTCCAAGTACAATCCCTTCCTGCATCATGAGCTGTTATTTTTCCCAGTTCAATACCAAATTAGTTTCCTTACATCTTTGTAATACCAGATTCAAGTGTTCCAAACACTCGTCAAATGAAGACCCAAAGACTGAGAAGTCATCCATGAATATCTCTATAAACTTCTCTTCCATGTATGAGAAAATAGCCATCATGCATTGTTGAAATGTGGCAGGGGCATTGCAAAGGCCGAAAGTAATTCTGTGGTATGTGAAAGTATCATAGGGGCAAGTAAAGGTTGTTTTCTGTTGGTTATCTGCTGCCACTGATGTCTGATTGTAACCTGAATACTTGTCGAGAAAACAGTAATGTGAATGGCTTGCCAATCTCTCCAGCATTTGATCAATAAATGGAAGGAAAAAGTGATCTTTCCTTGTAGCTGCGTTGAGTTTACGATCATCGATGCAATCCCTCCATTCTGTCACTGTTTAGGTCAGTATCAGCTCATTCTTCTCATTTGGCACTACTATGATTCCACCTTTCTTTAGTATCACCTGAACTGGGCTAGTCTATGCACTGTCCAATATCGGATATATGATTCCAGCATCCAGAAGTTTGAGTACCTCTGCTCTGACTGCTTCATATTTGGGTTCAACCTCTTTTGACTCTCTATGGTTAGCTAGAAATTTTCCTCTATGAGAATCTTGTGCATGCATAGTGAAGGGTTGGTCCCTTTAACATCTGCTATAGTCCATCCAATTGCTGTTTTATTTTTCCTTCGTACCCTAAGCAATTTCTCCTCTTCCACTTCACTGACTGTGTTTGAGATGATGATCGAGAGTGTACAAGACTTTCCAAAGTATGCATATCTGAGGTGTGGTGGTGGTAGCTGCTTGAGTTCTAATTTCGGTGGCTATTGAATGGATGGTAGTGGTT
>NW_019245805.1:0-1485 GCF_002742605.1 Olea europaea var. sylvestris
ACAATAGAATCAAGGCACAAAAATCCTTGAAACGCATAATTGAAAACTCAAAAATGAGCTTGGGTAATTACAAAGAGCATTTGGCCAACATTTTCATCCTCAGCAGGGGATTCAGGAAGCTGAATGTAACTTCGGATTGATGGATTATCAGTTACAAATCCGAACGTATTGAACGCCGGCTTATCATCTCCTTCTTCGGAAACCCTGGCAACAATACTGATTGTTGTTCTAAATCTTTTGCTCGCGAGGAATCTAGTGGTGGTTAAGTGTGATGATGAAGCTGAGGAAAAGGTGCGGAGATTGCGAGGAGCCGGAGTGGGAGGTGAAGTGAGGAGAGAGAGAGAGAGAGAGAGAGAGAGGCATTGCGGTGGTTCTGGCGGTTAATCATTTAATTCTCTTTTATTGAGTAAATTTCTTCTGCGGTCACTGAACTTTCAGAAAAATTAAATTGGGTAACTAAACTTCATTTTAATTTTAATTGAATAGTTAAACTTCAATTTCAATAGTTATATGGCATGCCAACCGATCACTTCATCTCGTTATAGAAATTTAATTAATTATGACATTATTGTTAACTAATTTATTGCCTAATTGGAGACGATAGGTGATAGATATTGTACAATTATCAACTAAAAAGTTGTTTGACATCAATTTTTTGAGTGAAAAATAATTTTTTGAAGAATATATAATCGAAAAATACAAGAAAAATTTGTAAGTCTTATTAATGTTGAAAATTGATTTTAAAGAAGAAAGATCAGTGCCAAACATACCTGGAGTAGTTATTTTTAAATTTTGAAAGACTTCAATCTACAGGTGATTGATAGATAGAGTGATGAACTTTGAAATTAAGCCCATGTTTGGTTTAGAAATTAGAATTTTAATAGATGTTGATAAAATTTAATGAAATGTTTGTAGGATGACAACGAAACGGATATGTGACTGGTCAATTATTCCTCTCTCTTGTGCCGTCAAATATTTTTGTTACATGCTCCACTCTTATAATTGGGACGGAGCCGGATCAGGTAGGGCAAAAGGCACCCTGCATATTTCTTTTGGTTTTTTTAAATTTTATTTTCTACTTTAATTTTATTTTTTCTATATCTTTAGTTAGTGGATATTATTATTTTTTTCCCGCTAATTTGTAAGGAGTAGCTCATATTATTTTTAAAAATGATTATAATTTTTTCTTCTTTTTGTTTGGTAAAAAATTTAAATTTCAAATTAACTTTAAACGAGGAGGGTAAAATGATGGGTAACATGTTTTTCGTCCTTGTCCCATACTCGCCTCCTCAAGACAATGATCCTCGTCTCGTCCTATCCCATATATTTGATTGGGCACTAATAATCGCTCCGAAGTGTTGTGAATATCATAAAATTTATTGTTAAAATTAATTATTGATTTTGATTGAAGAGTTGTGAATATCATAAAATTTATTGTTAAAATTAATTATTGATTTTGATTTGAATTTCAAATCAAATTTTTGG
>NW_019245806.1:0-1485 GCF_002742605.1 Olea europaea var. sylvestris
TTGTTTGGGCCTCCGAATAATTAATTTCCGTATTAATTATGTCATGTTAGAGAAGTGCCGGATAGAAAATTAACAAAGAAAAATCGCACCAGGGGCAATTTTGTCATTTGTCGCGGCGTTGTCGAAATGGGCCGAAATTTGGCAAGTTGATTGGAAACGGCCCGCAAAATTGGACTCGGTGCACAGACCCAGGATCACGGGATTTTAGCCAAATTCTTTCGTTTGGGCCTCCGAATAATTAATTTCCGTGTTAATTATGTCAGGTTGAAGAAGTGTTGGACAGAAAATTAACAAAGAAAAATCGGACCATGGGCAATTTTGTGATTTGTTGCGTCGGAGTCGGAATGGGCCGAAATTTGGCTGGTTGATTGGAAATGGCCCGCAAAATTGGACTCGGAGCACAGACCCGAGATCGCGGGATTTTAGCCAAATTCCTTCGTTTGGTCCTCCAAATAATTAATTTTCGTATTAATTATGTCAGGTTGAAGAACTGCTGGAAAGAAAATTAAGAAAGAAAAACCACACTAGGGGCAATTTTGTCATTTCTCGCGACGGTGTCAGAATGGGTCGAAATTTGGCAAGTTGATTGGGAACGGACCGCGAAATTGGACTCGGGGCACAGACCCGGGATCATGTGATTTTAGCCAAATTTCTTCGTTTGGGCCTCCGATTAATTAATTTCCTTATTAATTATGTCAGACTGTAGAAGCGCTGGACAGAAAATTAACAAAAAAAACCGCATCATGAGTAATTTTATCATTTGTTTCGATGGTGTCGGAATTGGCCGAAATTTGGCAGGTCGATTGGAAACGGTCCGCGAAATCGGACTCGGGGCACAAACCCAGGATCAAGAGATTTTAGTCGAATTCATTCGTTTAGGCCTCGGAATAATTAATTTCCTTATTAATTATGTCAGGTTGAAGAAGTGCTGGACAGAAAATTAACAAAGAAAAACCGTACCATGGGTAATTTTGTCATTTGTCGTGATGGTGTCCAAATGGGCCGAAATTTGGCAGGTTGATTGGAAACGGCCCGCGATATCGGACTTGGGGCACAGACCCGGGATCACAGGATTTTAGCTATATTCCTTCGTTTCAAACTCTGAATAACTAATTGTCGTATTAATTATGTCGGGTTGAAGAAGTGCTGGATAGAAAATTAAAATAGAAAAATCGCACCAGCGGCAATTTTGACATTTGTCGCGACGATGTTGGAATGGGCCGAAATTTAGCAGGTTGATTGGAAATGTCCCGCAAAATTGGACTCGCGGCACAAACCCGAGATCACGGGATTTTAGCCAAATTCCTTCGTTTGGGCCCTCGAATAATTAATTTTCGTATTAATTATGCCAGATTGAAGAAGTGCTGGACATAAAATTAACAAAGAAAAATCGTACCAAAGGCAATTTTGTCATTTGTCGCGATGGTGTCGCAACGGGCCGAAATTTAGCAGGTTGATTGGAAACGGCCTGCGAAATTGCTCTCG
>NW_019245807.1:0-1485 GCF_002742605.1 Olea europaea var. sylvestris
TCTCTCTCTCTCTCTCTCTCTAGGAATGGCTATAACAAGCTCTAATGATAGTGTACTCTAATATACACAAAATTGTTGAGCTTAGAAATCAAAGCAAAAGTTACCTTTGTTTCAAAGATACTGATGTGAAGTACTATGCTCAGCCTGACATACGAGGAAAACATACATGTAGTATTCATAAACCAACAACAGATCCTTCTTTTGACATCCTGGGGCCTTTGTCGGAGTTGCGTATGCCCATCATTAATGAATATTACGAGAATCTAGAAGTTGCCAAGTCCAAACGCTCTAGCAGTTATTTTTCCTTTATATGTCTTCCGCCTTATTATTCCAGAGATAAGTGACTTTCAATCATGGGTCACTACTATGAAAAAGTAGTCCCAAATCTTTTAGAGTTGACGGATCACATTTCCAAGTCTTTTTTGTACCTCTTTAATGTTTTCGCATTGATTGTCTATGCAACTGAATTTGATTGCGTCAGTCATGAAGATTGGATTAATTTTTTGTTCCACATGAATGGTTGTGCCTAGAATCCTCGACAAAATAAAAATTATAAGAATGCTAAGAATTTAAATCCATTCAAGAGGCGTCATCAAAGAGTATCAAAGGAAATACGAAGGTCCGTGGTGGTAGACAAGCCGAGACCATATTAGCAAGCATTTATAGAGGACTTATGTAAACGTTGAACTACCAGTCAAACCCGGACCTCAGCTCGATTTCACATTCATTTTGTGGACATTGTTTTTATGGTTGGGCTACAACTTATTTTATCTGAGGTATTTATGCTCATGTGGACAAGAGTTATTCTCGTCCTATAATCTGAAGATATGCTGGCACTTTGAATGCTTTCTAGTCTTGGAAGAAAAATGTTGTTGATTGTTGGGACTTTATCTATAGAATGATAGATGTTAATGACTTTTGTTGGAATTCATTTCCTTCATCTCTCATCCCAATGTGCATGTGGATGACCAATTGAGGTCTATGGATACCTCAGAATTTACGATGAGCATTCAATCTGAATTTCTTTCTTATCTCCGAGAAAGGTCCCCTTTTATTCTTGAGGCATATAATCCTAATAGGTTTGCATGACAACTTAGCTCTAGATAGAAACTTCCCGATCCTCAAGAAAGTTGGATACTGTCCTCAATGCAGACGACTTGTATAGCATTTTAGAATATGTAAAATAAGAATTCTTCTATTTACCTTACTCAATTCAATTCGAAAAATAAAAAAGTACTTTCTTTTGTTGACAAAAGAATAAACAAAAGATACTAAATTTTCTTTTCATCTTTGACTTGGATGATTAGTGGGTCTATATTTTACATTCCAAAGTATATAAGGAAACACATCAAAACTTTGATGTTTAGTACCAAGTTTGGTAGAATAACCAAGTGTTGCCAATCCTGACCAAGGTTCAAATGCAGCTTTTATCTTGAAGAGACTTCTCAAATGAGTGAACCAAACCATCAAAATGAAAAAGGTATT
>NW_019245808.1:0-1485 GCF_002742605.1 Olea europaea var. sylvestris
ATTACGAAATCGTGAGCTAAACCCAAAACGTTCGCTACATTTTCGAAAAGTACTTATGGTCCTAAAAACGGACACAATCTGCAGAAGTTATGCTCAATTCTTTGAACGTCGTCAGTCCAAATATGCAGGTGCACGTTCCTAAAAAATGGTCAAAATCCCTCATACGTCACGACGAAGTTGTGAGTTCAATCCAATAGGGTCGCTACATTTTCGAAAAGTACTTATGGGCCCAAAACGGACACCGTTTGCAAAAGTTACGCTAATTTCTTCGAAGGTCGACACTCCAAGCGTTCAAAATATGCGAGTGGTCGTTCTGCAAAAAAAGGACGAAAACCCTAATACGTCATTACGAAATCGTGAGCTAAACCCAAAACGGTCGCTACATTTCGAAAAGTACTTATGGTCCAAAAACGGACACCGTCCGCAAAAGTTATGCCCAATTCTTCGAATGCCGTCAGTCCAACTATGAAGGTGCACATTCCTCAAAAATGGTCAAAATCCCTCATACGTCACGATGAAGTGGTGAGTTCAGTCTAAAAGGGTCGCTACATTTCCGAAAAGTACTTATGGGCCCAAAACGGACACCGTTTGCAAAAGTTACGCAAATTTCTTCGAAGGTCGACACTCCAAGCGTTCAAAATATGCGAGTGGTCGTTCTGCAAAAAAAGGACGAAAACCCAAATACATCATTATGAAATCGTGATTAAACCCAAAACGTTCGCTACATTTCCGAAAAGTACTTATGGTCCTAAAAACGGACACAATCTGGAAAAGTTAAGCTCAATTCTTTGAACGCCGTCAGTCCAAATATGCAGGTGCACGTTCCTCAAAAATGGTCAAAATCCCTCATACGTCACGACGAAGTAGTGAGTTCAATCCAAAAGGGTCGCTACATTGCCGAAAAGTACTTATGGGCCCAAAACGGACACCGTTTGCAAAAGTTACGCAAATTTCTTCGAAGGTCGACACTCCAAGCGTTCAAAATATGCGAGTGGTCGTTCTTCAAAAAAAGGAAGAAAACTCTAGTACATCATTACGAAATCGTGAGCTAAACCCAAAACGGTCGCTACATTTCCGAAAAGTACTTATGGTCCAAAAACGGACACCGTCCGCAAAAGTTATGCCCAATTCTTCGAATGCCGTCAGTCCAACTATGAAGGTGCACGTTCGTCAAAAATGGTCAAAATCCCTAATACGTCACGACGAAGTGGTGAGTTCAGTCTAAAAGGGTCGCTACATTTCCGAGAAGCACTTATGGGCCCAAAACGGACACCGTCTGCAAAAGTTACGCTAATTTCTTCGAAGGTCGACACTCCAAGCGTTCAAAATATGCGAGTGGTCGTTATTCAAAAAAAGGACGAAAACCCAAATACAACATTACGAAATCGTGAGCTAAACCCATAACGTTCGCTACATTTCCGAAAAGTACTTATGGTCCTAAAAACGGACACAATCTGCAAAAGTTATGCTCAATTCTTTGAACGC
>NW_019245809.1:0-6833 GCF_002742605.1 Olea europaea var. sylvestris
GGAAAAGGCACTTTATGGGCTTCGACAAGCACCAAGAGCTTAGCATGATAAGTTGAAGGAGACTTTGTTTGAGTGGAACTTCAAACAATCCAAGGCAGATAATTCATTATTTTTCTCAATGAATGAAGACAACATCATATTTGCATTGGTTTATGTAGATGATATAGTGATAATAGGAAACAATGGTCAACAATTGCAGATGTTTATTGATAAATTAGATGCTTGTTTTGCCCTTAAATACATGGGTAATCTCAATCAATTCTTGGGTATTGAAGTCTACAGAGATGTCACAGGCCTTTACCTAACTGAGACAAAATATATGGTTGACTTACTGAAGAAATTTGACTATGAAAACTTGAAACCAGTCCCAACTCCTTTGGCAGTAGGTAAACTGATATCTAAGGATGAAGGTCTCTACAGGAGTGCAGTTGGTGGTCTTCAATAACTTGCACACACAAGACCTGACATTGCCTATTCTGTAAACAAAATGAGTCAATTTCTTCAAGCCTCCACAGATGCTTATTGGAAGGCCCTCAAGAGAATTTTTAGATACTTAAAGGGTACACTAACACATGGTTTAGTTATCCAGAAAAATGATAGTTTAGACATCATAGCATTTGCAGATTTAGATTGGGCATCATGTCCTAATGATAGAAGGTCTACAGCTGGCTATTGTGTGTATCTTGGAGATAGTTTGGTTTCTTGGTGTTCTAAGAAACAACATGTTGTTGCAAGGTCTAGCACAGAGGCGAAGTATAGAGCGTTGGTTCACAGTGCATCAGAAATAGCTTGGATTCAATCCCTAATGAAAGAGCTAATTATACCACACAACGCAATCCCTAAAATTTGGTGTGACAACTTGGGTGCAAGTGCACTAGCATCTAATCCAGTATATCATGCCTGTACCAAACACATAGAATTGGATGTCCACTTTGTGAGAGACAAAGTTTTGAAGAAGGAATGGAAGTGCAGTTTGTCCCATCCTCAGATCAAACTGCAGATATTTTAACAAAACCTCTTTCTCATTCAAGATTCATATTCTTTAGGGACAAGCTTGGAGTGGTTAAGACACACTCCATCTTGAGATGGGGTGTTAGGATTGATCAAAAAGCTTGAGTATTTCCACTATGTAAGCTGTTAACACTGTTAATAGCTTTAACAACATATTGCAGTATATTTCCCCAATTCAAGGGATGTGTATATAGGTAGTTAGACACGTGTTATCAGCTGATAGGAAAATCTGGAATATTCTGTGTGCATGTATTACAATTCTGTGAATAAATAGAGGAGAAAAGGAGGAGCTAAAGCATCGAGATTTTTTTTTCCAAAAATACAGAGCTTAGTGATATCTTCTAACTGAAGATGTGAATAAACAACACGAAAAATGACCAATTGCTCAAGAAGTAGAGCACAAAATATTGAAATCTGTTGCTACACATTAGGAATTGATACAGATTGACTCACAGTTCCCAATCATGTTTCATTTCCTTTTAGACCCCAACTCCAAAAAATCATTACAACCTGTGTGTATTTCGACTAAATATTCTTCAACACGTACACAAATATGTATGTTTTACATGGCAAGATTGACAAGGGAAATAGGATTTATGTGATCTCAGGTACATAATTATATATCCATCAACATTTTAACAGTTTACAAGAATGAAAATCATATAGTTGCAAAAATGTTAGAAAATGCTACAAGTTACCTCTGATAAGTGCGTCTTAATGCACTTATTTAATGCACAAACATGATTAAATCACGAGAAAAGTGTTTGAATTGTGGCTTAAATTTGTTTAATTCTTCGATTGTAGGGTATAGTGATGGACATGGTGAAATTCAAGAGAAAAAGAAGCAAAAAGGACTAAAACGAATCAAAATGAAAGTTCAGGGACCAACATGCAAATATCCAAAAGATGAACCAAATGAGCAATCAAAGATTCGATCGAAACAAGTACCAATTGGAGGTTAACATTAATAGGGGGGAATGAAAAGAAGAAAGAAACGAGGCCAAGATTGTGAAGAACCAAGTTCAAGGACTAAAATGAATGTTCTGAGAAAAGACACCTATGCGGTCGCATAGGTGCCACCCGAAGCTAGAGACCCTAAATTTATTTAGCCTATGCGGCTGCATAGGTTAAGCCTATGCGGTCATATAGACATAATTCGGGGTCAGATCTACATTTTCCTTTTCGTGATGAAATTCTTATGGAACCCTAATCTAAACGTAATATAAAAGTCTAGACTTGTCAGAATTAGGGCCAGAACGCATTGGAGGAGAACAAAACACTTTTTGGAGACCAAATTGAGCGAGATCAACAATATATTTCACGAAGAACATCAAGATTTAATCAAATCTCAATATCCAGTGATGTTTTATTTTCAAGAATTCATGTATTCCATTAGATTTTCAATGTTAGGCTAAGTTTTCCCATGCTTGGAGATCGATGAACTATGTAATATGACTTTTGGATTTTAATTTTGCAATTTGATAAATTAAACGCATATTTGATTGATTGAATGATTTATATACATTTATTTCATCCATGATTGAGTGCACGCGATTGTGTGATGTGTACTAATTTATTTCTTACATTCGAGAAAAGGGAGATAAATTAGACAAGATATAGATCATTGTAGGGTCTGATAGGGGAATTATATATATACCTCTATGCCTTGCGTGATTCTTTAATTGCTCATAGAACCCCATGCATTCTTATGTATATGCATTTGTAATAGAAATATAAACCGGTAATACATAAGAATAGCTTCAATATTACTCGAGAGAGTGTGTTGAATAGACTTATGAGCATTGAGTAGTCAATAATCAAATTGTGTTATTAGATTGTGAAATTAGGGCTTCAAGTGATTGTTACATAGGAATTCGTGATCTTAGTGTTTTCTAATTTCATCGAATACAATCAATTTTGCATTTCAATAATCATTTTGCGATTAATTTCATTTGAACACATAGCTTGCATTATAAAATCATTTAGCGAAAATAGGGTTTTCATAAATTAGGGTTTTACTAAATTAGGGGTTTTTTAAGAATAAATTCTTGTTTTGACAAATTCTTTTCGGTTGAGGCTAAGATAGATAATAATGAATTACTCGATCTCTGTGGGATGATACTCGGAACTTAATATTCTACTTTATTACTTGTTAATGAATCGTACACTTGCGGTAATTTTAAGTCGAAATAAATAATTTCGTGGACAACCTCTCTTCTATGTTTTATTTGAAATGGACTGGCATCGGCATGCACAGACGTTTAATATCTCCCTTAAATAGTGTCTTCATAGTATGAAGCTTTATCTCATATAGCTTCGGCCAAAGCTTTCCTGTCACTGTACTCAGCTGGTGTATTTAGAACGAGCAGCAGAAAAATGATTTCATCAGGTATAAAATAAGAAGCAATATGAACATAACGGATGGAACTCACCAAAAATATAGTTTCCTTCTTCATCCCATGCTATGCCATTCAAGAAATCGATATTCTGAAAATGGGTTAAAAGAAAATTTTAGATATATATGTAAAAATTACTCATGTAAAACTATTCAGATAGGCAGTTATTGTATACTGTTTCGCCAGCTGCAACCAGCCCTTTCCTAAAAGCACATTAAGAATTGATTAGACAATTTTGTCCCAAGAAGAACGTCGAGATGTGTATCCAGTCAAATCAAGCAAGTTAAGTAAAGGAATTAGGAAGGAGAATCCATCCAATTACGGCACCATCTTTACGTGATATTCTAGCAATGCAGTCAGCCGGCATATTGAGGGAAAACGGTTAATCCGTGTAAGGTTCAACAAAGAAAAAGATATCAGTCAAGGTAGCAAAATCAGGTAAGTGAACACATTGTCACGACTGCTCGATTTTGGCACAAGAAGATCGAGAAATTTAAAATGTTGACGACTTGAGGCTAACCGGAATATTCTAGACTCCCACAAGTGCATGAAGATTGCTAGAATATGGTGGGACATTCTAGAAGCCTACAAGCTCCTCACTTGGTGGATTATTCTAGATCATCCTAGTTTAGTCCATAAATATTTTAATGTAAATATTTGTATAGAAAATTCTAGATGTGTAATCTAGACCATTGGATAGAAAAGATCCTAGCCATCCATTTGAGGAGGCTACTACTATAAATAGTTTGGTAGGATTCATTTGAAGACATTAAGAGATTGAAGTTGTAAAGAGTATCCTTATTCAATACAAAGCCTTCTTTGTAAGTTCCTGTGTTCCTTCATTGTCCCTTTCTTAAAGTATTCTATTTAGTGCCTTTCTAAGACATCAACGCCAATCGGGAGGCTGACTTAGTGTAATAACCGCGGGGGCGGAAGTTGAAGACACTAAGGCCGCACGGTTCTTGGAGGAAATTAGCAAGTCCGTGACAGTTGGTATCAGAGCCAGGTTTGCTCACTTACTATCGTTGACATGGCGGAAAAAGATGTTGTGGGATCCGGCATTTCGGAAGTAGAACATGACGAGCGGGGACGAGAGGTCGAATCCCAAACCACGAGTAAGAAAACTCGACAAACTCGAAGCAAGAGCTGACCACCAGCCCCTACCGGTGGATCTCTTGAGGAAGTATTTCTCAATATGGGGGAACGCATTGAAGCAGTGGAGAATTCACTATCAACCCTTGAAGCTCACACCTTGGAACAACTTGATGATCTCAAGGAAGACCAAAGCGCTTTAAGGGAAGAATATATGAGGTTGGAGGGTAAGGTCATGGATGCTGTCAAAGTGATCCAAGATCAAGTGAACAAACTTTGCGCGGATATGCAAAGTGGCCTAGACGCTTGTAAGAAGGCGTCAACTAGTGCGGGTACTAGCACGATTCTAGCGGCTCCAAGGATCGACTATCCAAAGCCTAGGGAGTTCGATGGAAAGCGAGATGCAAAAGAGCTAGATGATTTCCTATGGCGATTGGAAATATATTTTGAGGGCGTGAACATTTTGGATGAAGCTATTAAGGTACGTACTTCGACTATGTATCTTACGGACACCGCGGCTCTATGGTGGCGACGTAAGCACGCCGACATAGAAACGGATGCTTGTAGGATAGATAGTTGGGATGATTTCAAGAAGGAATTGAAACGCCAATTTTATCCCGAAAATGTAGTATATGAGGCCCGTAAAAAGCTTAGGGAGTTGAAACATAAGGGCACTATTCGCGATTATGTCAAAGAGTTTACTACCCTTGTACTTCAAATCCCGAGCATGTCAGATGAAGATCTATTGTTTCACTTTATCGACGGATTGCAAAATTGGGCGAAGCAAGAACTTCAACATCGGGGAGTGAAGACAGTAGACGAGGTTATTGTGGTGGTCGAATCTTTAACCGAGTTCCAAAGGAGCACGGATTCATCAAAATCTTCTAAAAGCTTTAAGAGTAACTCGGCTAAAGGCGGGGGAGAGAAGAAAGATTACCATAAGTCATCATTCTTCAAAGGTGGTAACACTTACAAACCTTCCCTCTCGCGAAAAAATTATGAGGAAAAGAAGAAGGCCTCGACGGGTTCTCAAAGTGGATGCTTCGTGTGCAAGGGGCCACATTTAATGCGTGATTGCCCTAAACTTGACACATTGGCGGCTATGGCGGCGGAACGGGATTCATCCTCTTGCCAAGATCAAAGGGCGGAACATTTTAGTTCATTGTAACTTCTTAACGCTCTCAATGCTAAGGTCGTTCCGACTTCCAATAATGAACGGGGATTAATGTATGTGGAAGCTCAAGTAAATAGTCGGCCGCACTAGCAATGGTGGATACGGGAGCTACCAACAACTTCATTACTGAAGATGAGGCTAGAAGGTTGGGCCTCACAATCACTAAAGGTGGTGGTCTTATGAAAGCTGTGAATTCTCCATCCACGCCCCTTGGTGGCATAGTTCGAGGAGTGGAAATTCAATTAGGCACTTGGCATGGCCAAGTGGATTTTTCGGTGGCTACAATGGATGATTTTCGCTTGGTTCTCGGGTTGGACTTCATGAGGAAGGTCAATGCTATTCCTATGCCTTCCTTTGGCTTGGTTTGCATCTTGGAGAGGGGTTCTCCATGCAGGGTTCCTACGGTAGCTAGGACGAAAGCAATAGGGCAGCTTTCGGCCATGCAACTAGCAAAAGGGCTAAAGAAAGGAGAGGCGACGTATTTGGCAGCATTAAAAATGGAAGACCAAGTTGAGGAAGTTGTGGGTGACAATAATGTGCCCGAAGTCATCAAGAATGTCCTTGAAGAAAATAAGGACGTGATGCCGCCGGAGTTCCCCAAGAAATTACCACTTAGGAGGGAGGTGGATCATAAGATTGAGTTGGAACCGGGTGCCAAACCACCATCCATGGCACTCTATCGGATGGCACCGCCGGAGCTGGAAGAACTTCGAAAGCAATTGACGGAGTTGCTTGACACGGGGAGGATACGACCTTCGAAGGCACCTTATGGCGCTCTGGTCTTGTTCCAAAAGAAGCATGATGGATCGTTACGCATGTGTGTAGATTACCGGGCGCTCAACAAGGTAACAATTAAAAAACAAGTATCATATTCCTTTGATTGCTGATTTATTTGATAGACTTGGTAGTGCAAAATATTACACAAAGGTAGACCTACAAAAGGGATATTACCAAGTACGGATTGCAGAAGGGGATGAGCCTAAGACAGCATGCATCACTCGATATGGCTCATTCGAATGGTTGGTAATGCCTTTTGGCTTAACCAACGCCCCGGCCACATTTTGCACATTGATGAATAGGATTTTCCAACCTTACTTGGACAAGTTCGTAGTGGTATACTTGGATGACATTGTCATCTATAGCGACAACTTGGAGGATCA